>NW_027614925.1:35000-116929 GCF_965212315.1 Lampetra planeri
GTGTCTGTGCGTACGTGTCTGTACGTACGTGTCTGTACGTACGTGTCTGTGCGTACGTGTCTGTACGTACGTGTCTGTGCGTACGTGTCTGTACGTACGTGTCTGTGCGTGCGTGTCTGTGCGTGCGTGTCTGTGCGTACGTGTCTGTACGTACGTGTCTGTGCGTACGTGTCTGTGCGTACGTGTCTGTGCGTGCGTGTCTGTGCGTACGTGTCTGTGCGTACATGTCTGTGTGTGGTGTCTGTGCGTACGTGTCTGTGCGTACGTGTCTGTGCGTGCGTGTCTGTGCGTACGTGTCTGTACGTACGTGTCTGTGCGTACGTGTCTGTACGTACGTGTCTGTGCGTACGTGTCTGTACGTACGTGTCTGTGCGTACGTGTCTGTGCGTGCGTGTCTGTGCGTACGTGTCTGTGCGTACGTGTCTGTGTGTGCGTGTCTGTGCGTACGTGTCTGTAAGTACGTGTCTGTACGTATGTGTCTGTGCGTACGTGTCTGTGCGTACGTGTCTGTGCGTGCGTGTCTGTGCGTGCGTGTCTGTGAGTACGTGTCTGTGTGTACGTGTCTGTGCGTACGTGTCTGTGCGTGCGTGTCTGTGCGTACGTGTCTGTGTGTACGTGTCTGTGCGTACGTGTCTGTGCGTACGTGTCTGTGCGTACGTGTCTGTGCGTACGTGTCTGTGCGTACGTGTCTGTACGTACGTGTCTGTGCGTACGTGTCTGTGCGTACGTGTCTGTACGTACGTGTCTGTGCGTACGTGTCTGTACGTACGTGTCTGTGCGTACGTGTCTGTGCGTGCGTGTCTGTGCGTACGTGTCTGTGCGTACGTGTCTGTGCGTACGTGTCTGTGCGTACGTGTTTGTGCGTACATGTCTATGTGGTGTCTGTACGTACGTGTCTGTGCGTACGTGTCTGTGCGTACGTGTCTGTGCGTGCGTGTCTGTGCGTGCGTGTCTGTGAGTACGTGTCTGTGCGTGCGTGTCTGTGCGTACGTGTCTGTGCGTACGTGTCTGTGCGTACGTGTCTGTGCGTACGTGTCTGTGCGTGCGTGTCTATGTGGTGTCTGTGCGTACGTGTCTGTGCGTACGTGTCTGTGCGTGCGTGTCTGTGCGTACGTGTCTGTGCGTACGTGTCTGTGCATACGTGTCTGTGCGTACGTCTGTGCGTACGTGTCTGTGCGTACGTGTCTGTGCGTACGTGTCTGTGCGTGCGTGTCTATCTGGTGTCTGTGCGTACGTGTCTGTGCGTACGTGTCTGTGCGTACGTGTCTATGTGGTGTCTGTGCGTACGTGTCTGTGCGTACGTGTCTGTGCGTACGTGTCTGTGCGTGCGTGTCTGTGCGTGGTGTCTGTGCGTACGTGTCTGTGCGTACGTGTCTGTGTGTGCGTGTCTGTGCGTACGTGTCTGTACGTACGTGTCTGTGTGTACGTGTCTGTGCGTGCGTGTCTGTGCGTACGTGTCTGTGCGTACGTGTCTGTGCGTGCGTGTCTGTGCGTACGTGTCTGTGCGTACGTGTCTGTACGTACGTGTCTGTGCGTACGTGTCTGTGTGTGGTGTCTGTGCGTACGTGTCTGTGCGTGCGTGTCTGTGCGTACGTGTCTGTGCGTACGTGTCTGTACGTACGTGTCTGTGCGTACGTGTCTGTACATACGTGTCTGTGCGTACGTGTCTGTGTGTGGTGTCTGTGCGTACGTGTCTGTGCGTACGTGTCTGTGCGTACGTGTCTGTACGTACGTGTCTGTGCGTACGTGTCTGTGTGTGGTGTCTGTGCGTACGTGTCTGTACGTACGTGTCTGTGCGTACGTGTCTGTGCGTGCGTGTCTGTGCGTACGTGTCTGTACGTACGTGTCTGTGCGTACGTGTCTGTACATACGTGTCTGTACGTACGTGTCTGTGCGTACGTGTCTGTGCGTACGTGTCTGTGCGTACGTGTCTGTGCATACGTGTCTGTGCGTACGTGTCTGTGCGTACGTGTCTGTACGTACGTGTCTGTATGTACGTGTCTGTGCGTGTGTGTCTGTGCGTACGTGTCTGTGCGTACGTGTCTGTGTGTACGTGTCTGTGTGTACGTGTCTGTGCGTACGTGTCTGTGCGAACGTGTCTGTACGTACGTGTCTGTGCGTGCGTGTCTGTGCGTACGTGTCTGTGCGTACGTGTCTGTGCGTACGTGTCTGTGCGTACGTGTCTGTGCGTGCGTGTCTGTGCGTACGTGTCTGTGCGTGCGTGTCTGTGCGTACGTGTCTGTGCGTGCGTGTCTGTGCGTACGTGTCTGTGCGTGCGTGTCTGTGCGTACGTGTCTGTGTGTACGTGTCTGTGTGTACGTGTCTGTACGTACGTGTCTGTACGTACGTGTCTGTGCGTACGTGTCTGTGCGTACGTGTTTGTGTGTACGTGTCTGTGCGTACGTGTCTGTGCATACGTGTCTGTGCGTACGTGTCTGTGCGTACGTGTCTGTGCGTACGTGTCTGTGCGTGCGTGTCTGTGCGTGGTGTCTGTGCGTACGTGTCTGTGCGTACGTGTCTGTGTGTACGTGTCTGTACGTACGTGTCTGTGTGTACGTGTCTGTGCGTGCGTGTCTGTGCGTACGTGTCTGTGCGTACGTGTCTGTGCGTGCGTGTCTGTGCGTACGTGTCTGTGCGTACGTGTCTGTACGTACGTGTCTGTGCGTACGTGTCTGTACATACGTGTCTGTGCGTACGTGTCTGTGTGTGGTGTCTGTGCGTACGTGTCTGTGCGTGCGTGTCTGTGCGTACGTGTCTGTGCGTACGTGTCTGTACGTACGTGTCTGTGCGTACGTGTCTGTACATACGTGTCTGTGCGTACGTGTCTGTGTGTGGTGTCTGTGCGTACGTGTCTGTACGTACGTGTCTGTGCGTACGTGTCTGTACATACGTGTCTGTGCGTACGTGTCTGTGTGTGGTGTCTGTGCGTACGTGTCTGTACGTACGTGTCTGTGCGTACGTGTCTGTGCGTGCGTGTCTGTGCGTACGTGTCTGTACATACGTGTCTGTGCGTACGTGTCTGTACATACGTGTCTGTACATACGTGTCTGTGCGTACGTGTCTGTGCGTACGTGTCTGTGCGTACGTGTCTGTGCATACGTGTCTGTGCGTACGTGTCTGTGCGTACGTGTCTGTGCGTACGTGTCTGTGCGTGCGTGTCTGTGCGTACGTGTCTGTGCGTGCGTGTCTGTGCGTACGTGTCTGTGCGTGCGTGTCTGTGCGTACGTGTCTGTGTGTACGTGTCTGTGTGTACGTGTCTGTACGTACGTGTCTGTACGTACGTGTCTGTACGTACGTGTCTGTGCGTACGTGTCTGTGCGTACGTGTTTGTGTGTACGTGTCTGTGCGTACGTGTCTGTGCATACGTGTCTGTGCGTACGTGTCTGTGCGTACGTGTCTGTGCGTACGTGTCTGTGCGTGCGTGTCTGTGCGTGGTGTCTGTGCGTACGTGTCTGTGCGTACGTGTCTGTGTGTACGTGTCTCTGCGTACGTGTCTGTACGTACGTGTCTGTGTGTACGTGTCTGTGCGTGCGTGTCTGTGCGTACGTGTCTGTGCGTACGTGTCTGTGCGTGCGTGTCTGTGCGTACGTGTCTGTGCGTACGTGTCTGTGCGTACGTGTCTGTACATACGTGTCTGTGCGTACGTGTCTGTGTGTGGTGTCTGTGCGTACGTGTCTGTGCGTGCGTGTCTGTGCGTACGTGTCTGTGCGTACGTGTCTGTACGTACGTGTCTGTGCGTACGTGTCTGTACATACGTGTCTGTGCGTACGTGTCTGTGTGTGGTGTCTGTGCGTACGTGTCTGTACGTACGTGTCTGTGCGTACGTGTCTGTACATACGTGTCTGTGCGTACGTGTCTGTGTGTGGTGTCTGTGCGTACGTGTCTGTACGTACGTGTCTGTGCGTACGTGTCTGTGCGTGCGTGTCTGTGCGTACGTGTCTGTACATACGTGTCTGTGCGTACGTGTCTGTACATACGTGTCTGTACATACGTGTCTGTGCGTACGTGTCTGTGCGTACGTGTCTGTGCGTACGTGTCTGTGCATACGTGTCTGTGCGTACGTGTCTGTGCGTACGTGTCTGTGCGTACGTGTCTGTATGTACGTGTCTGTATGTACGTGTCTGTGCGTGTGTGTCTGTGCGTACGTGTCTGTGCGTACGTGTCTGTGTGTACGTGTCTGTGTGTACGTGTCTGTGCGTACGTGTCTGTGCGCACGTGTCTGTACGTACGTGTCTGTGCGTGCGTGTCTGTGCGTACGTGTCTGTGCGTACGTGTCTGTGCGTACGTGTCTGTGCGTACGTGTCTGTGCGTACGTGTCTGTGCGTACGTGTCTGTGCGTACGTGTCTGTGCGTACGTGTCTGTACGTACGTGTCTGTACGTACGTGTCTGTACGTACGTGTCTGTGCGTACGTGCCTGTGCGTACGTGTCTGTGTGTACGTGTCTGTGCGTACGTGTCTGTGCATACGTGTCTGTGCGTACGTGTCTGTGCGTGGTGTCTGTGCGTGCGTGTCTGTGTGTACGTGTCTGTACGTACGTGTATGCACGTATCCATACGTTCGTGTCTGTGCGTGCGCGGTGTCTGTGCGTGCGTGGTGTCTGTGCGTGCGTGGTGTCTGTGCGTGCGTGGTGTCTGTGCGTGCGTGGTGTCTGTGCGTGCGCGGTGTCTGTGCGTGCGTGGTGTCTGTGCGTGCGTGGTGTCTGTGCGTGCGTGGTGTCTGTGCGTGCGCGGTGTCTGTGCGTGCGCGGTGTCTGTGCGTGCGTGCGTGCGGTCCCCAGCTGCGTGAGTGTGAGCTGGAGCTGCAGGAGGCTTGCTCGGGACGTCGGCAGCTGCAGCTGCGCCTCGACTCCCTGCAACAGGAGCTGAGCCTCGTGTCCGGCGAGCCACACGGAGCCAGCCCCGAGAGCCTCCTCGCTGAGCTGACTCGCTCCGAACACTCGCAGAGACTCCAGCAGAGATCACGAGAGGTGGGGGAGACACGGGGAGACACGGGGAGACACGGGGGAGAGATACGGAGAGACACGGGAGACACGGGGAGACACGGGAGAGACACGGGGAGACACGGGGAGAGACAGGGGAGAGACGGGGAGACACGGGGAGACACGGGGAGACATGGGGAGACACGGGGAGAGACAGGGGAGAGACGGGGAGACACGGGGAGAGGCAGGGGAGACACGGGGAGACACGGGGAGAGACAGGGGAGAGACGGGGAGACACGGGGAGAGACGGGGAGACACACGGGGAGACACGGGGAGACACGGGGAGACATTGGGAGACACGGGGAGACACTCAGGGAGACACTGGGAGAGACACGGGAGACACGGGGAGAGACACGGGAGACACGGGAGACACGGGGAGACACGGGAGACACTGGGAGACACGGGAGACACTGGGAGACACTGGGAGACACGGGGAGACACGGGGAGACACTCAGGGAGACACGGGGAGACACGGGAGAGACAGAGAGACACTGGGAGACACTGGGAGACACTGGGACACACTCAGGGAGACACTCAGGGAGACACAGGGAGACACGGGAGACACGGGGAGAGACACGGGAGACACGGGAGACACGGGGAGACACGGGGAGAAACTCAGGGAGACACGGGGAGACACGGGAGAGACAGGGAGACACTGGGAGACACTGGGAGACACTGGGAGACACTCAGGGAGACACGGGAGACACAGGGAGACACGGGAGACACGGGAGACACGGGGAGAGACACGGGAGACACGGGAGACACGGGGAGACACGGGGAGACACTCAGGGAGACACGGAGAGACACGGGGAGACACGGGGAGTCACGGGAGACACGGGGAGACATGGGGGCGCGCGGGGCACGGGGAGACACGGGGATAGACACGTGGGTGGAGACACGGTGAGAGAGACACGGTGAGAGAGACACGGTGAGAGAGACACGGTGAGAGAGACACGGTGACAGAGACACGTGGGTGGAGACACGTTGAGAGAGACACGGTGAGAGAGACACGGTGAGAGAGACACGGTGAGAGAGACACGGTGACAGAGACACGGTGAGAGAGACACGGTGAGAGAGACACGGTGAGAGAGACACACGGTGAGAGAGACACGGCGAGAGAGACACGGTGAGAGAGACACGGTGAGAGAGACACGGTGAGAGAGACACGTGGGTGGAGACACGGTGAGAGAGACACGGTGAGAGAGACATGGTGAGAGAGACACGTGGGTGGAGACACGGTGAGAGAGACACGGTGAGAGAGACACGGTGAGAGAGACACGTGGGTGGAGACACGGTGAGAGAGACACGTTGAGAGAGACATGGTGGGAGAGACACGTGGGTGGAGACACGGTGAGAGAGACACGGTGACAGAGACACGGTGAGAGAGACACGGTGACAGAGACACGGTGAGAGAGACACGGCGAGAGAGACACGGTGAGAGAGAGACACGGTGAGAGAGAGACACGGTGAGAGAGACACTGTGAGGGAGACACGGTGAGAGAGACACGGCGAGAGAGACACGGTGAGAGAGACACGGTGAGAGAGACACGGTGAGAGAGACACGGCGAGAGAGAGACACGGCGAGAGAGACACGGCGAGAGAGACACGGCGAGAGAGACACGGCGAGAGAGAGACACGGTGAGAGAGACACGGCGAGAGAGACACGGCGAGAGAGACACGGCGAGAGAGACACACAGCGAGAGAGACACGGCGAGAGAGAGACACGGCGAGAGTGAGACACGGTGAGAGAGACACGGTGAGAGAGACACGGCGAGAGAGACACGGCGAGAGAGAGACACGGTGAGAGAGACACGGTGAGAGAGACACGGCGAGAGAGACACGGCGAGAGAGACACGGCGAGAGAGACACACGGCGAGAGAGACACGGCGAGAGAGACACGGTGAGAGAGACACGGCGAGAGAGAGACACGGTGAGAGAGACACGGTGAGAGAGACACGGCGAGAGAGACACGGCGAGAGAGACACGGCGAGAGAGACACGGCGAGAGAGACACACGGCGAGAGAGACACGGCGAGAGAGAGACACGGTGAGAGACACACGGTGAGAGAGACACGGGGAGAGAGACACGGCGAGAGAGACACGGCGAGAGAGACACGGCGAGAGAGACACGGGGAGAGAGACACGGCGAGAGAGAGACACGGCGAGAGAGACACGGCGAGAGAGAGACACGGCGAGAGAGACACGGCGAGAGACACGGCGAGAGAGACACGGCGAGAGAGACACGGCGAGAGAGACACGGCGAGAGAGACACACGGCGAGAGAGACACACGGCGAGAGAGACACGGCGAGAGAGAGACACGGCGAGAGAGACACACGGCGAGAGAGACACACGGCGAGAGAGACACGTGGTTGGAGTCACGTGAGGCTGTCCCGTGACGTCACAATGAGGTGGATGTCCCCCCCCTCCCCCCTCCCCCCATCCCCGCCCAGGTGGAGGTGGAGGTGTGGGACGTCTACTGCCAGCTGCACTCCCTCTGCACCCAGCTGCGGGTGCAGCAGCAGCAGCTGCAGCTGGGCTCCCCCAGCTCCCCCGCGGGGTCTCCCGGGCTCACGCGCAGGGGCTCCGCGGAGCCCACGGGGTTGCCCCCATTGGACGGCAGGGGCGGGGGGGCGGAGCACGAGGGAGCGGGGTCTCCCGGGCTCACGCGCAGGGGCTCCGCGGAGCCCACGGGGTTGCCCCCATTGGACGGCAGGGGCGGGGGGGCGGAGCACGAGGGGGCGGGGCCAGAGGGGCTTCCCTCATTGGACGACAGGGGATCCAATGAACTCAAGGGGCTTCTCTCATTGGACGGCAGGGCCGAGGGGGCGGAGACCAAGGGGCTTCCCTCATTGGACGACAGGGGATCCAATGAACTAAAGGGGCTTCTCTCATTGGACAACAGGGGATCCAATGAACTCACGGGGCTTCCCTCATTGGACGACAGGGCCGAGGGGGCGGACCTTGTGGGGTTTCCCTCATTGGACGACAGGGCCGAGGGGGCGGAGACGAATGGGCTTCCCTCATTGGACGACAGGGGATCCAATGAACTCAAGGGGCTTCCCTCATTGGACGACAGGGGATCCAATGAACTCAAGGGGCTTCCCTCATTGGACGACAGGGGATCCAATGAACTCACGGGGCTTCCCTCATTGGACGACAGGGCCGAGGGGGCGGACCTTATGGGGTTTCCCTCATTGGACGACAGGGGCGTGGGGGCGGAGCCCTGTGGACTTCCCCGATTGGGTGACAGGAGCCTCAATGAACTCAGAGGGCCTCTCCGATTGGACGACAGGACATCCAGTGAATCTGCTGGCCTTCCCTCATTGGAGGAGGGAGAGAGGGCGGAGCCAGAGGGGCTGCCGCGATTGGACGATGTCGGGGGCGTGGCCCCGGGGGGTCTGCGCGTGATGGTGAAGGAGCTGAAGCAGCTGGTGATGGCTGTGGTGCTGACCAGCTCCAACGAGGTGAGGAGGAGGCATCGTCACCACCACCGTCACCACCGCCACCACCACCGCCGTCACCACCACTACCACCGTCACTACCGTCACCACCGTCACCACCACTACCACCACCACTACCGTCACCACCGCCACCTCCACCACCACCGCCACCACCATCGCCACCACCATCGCCACCACCACCACCGTCACCACCACTACCACCACCACTACCGTCACCACCACTACCACCACCACTACCGTCACCACCATCGCCACCAACGTCATCACCACCGTCACCACCACCACCTCCACCACCACCGCCACCACCATCGCCACCACCGTCACCACCACTACCACTACCGTCACCACCACCACCACCGTCACCACCACTACCACCACCACTACCGTCACCACCATCGCCACCACCGTCACCACCACTACCACTACCGTCACCACCATCACCACCACCGCCACCACCACCACCACCACCACTACCGTCACCACCATCGCCACCACCGTCATCACCACTACCACTACCGTCACCACCATCACCACCACCGCCACCACCACCACCACCACCACTAACGTCACCACCACCGCCGCCACCGTCACCACCGCCACCACCACCACCACCACCGTCACCACCACTACCACCACCACTACCGTCACCACCATCGCCACCACCGTCATCACCCCCGTCACCACCACCACCTCCACCGCCACCACCATCGCCACCACCGTCACCACCACTACCACTACCGTCACCACCATCACCACCACCGCCACCACCACCACCACTACCGTCACCACCATCGCCACCACCGTCATCACCACCGTCACCACCACCACCACTACCACCACCGTCACCACCATCGCCACCACCGTCATCACCACTACCACTACCGTCACCACCATCACCACCACCGCCACCACCACCACCACCACCACCACTAACGTCACCACCACCGCCACCGTCGCCACCACCACAATCACCACCACCATCGCCACCACCATGGCCACCACTACCACCACCACTACCACCACCGACATCACCGCCACCACCACCACCGCCGCCACCACCACAATCACCACCACTACCACTAACACCGACATCACCGCCACCACCACTACCACCACCATCGCCATCGCCACCACCGTCATCACCGCCACCATCACCATCACCATTACCACCACCGACATCACCGTCAACACTGTCACCACCGCCACAATCACCACCACCGTCACCACCACCACAATCACCACCACTACCACCTCCACCGACATCACCATCACCACCACCACCATCGCCACCACTACCACCATCGCCACCATCGCCACCACCGTCACCACCACCACAATCACCACCACCATCATCACCACAACCATCACCATCATCGCCACCATCATCGCCACCACCATTACCACCACCACATTCACCACCATTACCACCACCATGGCCACCTTCACCGCAATCACCAACACTACCACCACTACTACCATTACCATCATCAATACCAAAACCAATAACCACCATTCGCCACTAAGTGACGGTGATGTCACCACGTCGCCTGTGCCAGGCCAGGTGCACTTTGAGGCCATGGGACAGACCCTGCAGGTGCCAAGGGTTGACTGCTGTGCCAGACTAGGTGCAGGAGGTCATGGCACAGACCCAGGTGCCATGGGTTGAGATCACCGGTAGATGCACCACCACCTGTGCCCCCTACTGTGCCAACTTGCTGTGCTTTAGCCACCCGGCGCTCCGCTCGTTGTTGTGAGCATCGCTCCTCTGCCCTCCGTTGTGGTTGTTGGAGGGCGACTGCCTCCAACTGCCCAGTAGCGTCCTTCACGAGCCTCCTCCACAGAGGCCGATCTTGACACCGCTTTTACCAGTCATCGGCAAGTCCACTCAGCTCCACGTCCTCCTGTACCACATCACTCCATCTCTTCTCTAACCAAAGAAAAGCTGCTTGGGCATGTGGTGGCTGGGCATGCGGGCTACATGGCCCAGCCAACGCAGCCTTGCCTGCCGGAGGAGCTCACCGATGGAACTTTGTCCAGATCTTTCAAGGATTTGTGAGCTCCTCACACAATCCAGCCGGGTTAAACCCAGGATGGATCGTAGGCAGGCCAGCCTAAATGTTTCTGACCGGCGAAGATGCTCCATTCGGGGGGTCCACGTTTCGCAAGCGTAGAGAAGGGAGGGAATGACCGTGGCTGAGAAGACCCGAAGCTTCGTGCGGAGCGACAGACCAGGTAGCTTCCACACAGCATTATGCAACTGATGAAAAGATAATGCCGCTCGACTTATTCGGAATGAGACCTCTGCTGTTAAACCGGAGCCGGTCATGAGCACACTGCCCTGGTATGGGAAACTCTCCACTCCCTCCACAACTGCCCCATCACCAATTGGGAGTTGCTGGCAGGTGCTTAGTTTTTGTAGGGCTGACGGTAAGGCCCCCCCTCTTGGTGGCAAGCTCCAGGTTCAGCAGCAGCACCTCCAACTTCTCCTCTGAGTGAGCAGCAATTACCAGATCATCGGCATGCATAACACGGTTGACCAATAGGGAGCCATCCCTTGACAGCAACCGGGCATCTATCAGCCTCCCATTGTATCTGTACCAGATGGAGATTCCTCCGGTACAGCCATCGAATGCTTCATAAACTACGCGGTCAAAATAGATGTTAAATGATATGGGAGGCAGAGGACATCCCTGTCGCACCCCAAGGTGTACAAGGAATGGCTCTGACTCCCGGCCACGTAGTTTTACCTGGGCCCGCTCACCATCATGAAGGTCCTTAATGATCGTGAGCAGAGGGTCAGGGACTCCGAAAGCACGAAGAACAACCCAGAGTCCAGGCCTACTGATGGTATCAAAGGCCTTGACCAGGTCAATCAAGCAGAGATGTAGGTCTTGTTGGAATTCCCTACACCTCTGCTGTAGCAGACGGACAGAAAATATGGCATCTGTGCAGGACCGCCCTTTCCTGAAACCGCATTGGGGCTCCGCAAGCCTCTCCTCAGCGTGCCTAGCAAGGCGATGTTGAATAATCCTTGCCAGGACCTTTCCCGGCACACTGAGGAGTGAGATGCCCACTCACCATCACGGAGGCCCTTGATGATCGTGAGCAGAGGGGTAGGGACTCCGAAAGCATGAAGGACAACCCAGAGCCCGGGCCTACTCACGGTATCATCATTGTGCCTTGACCAGGTCAATAAAGCAGAGATGTAAATCTTGTTGGAATTCCCTACACCTCTGCTGTAGCAAACGGACAGAATATATGGTGTCTGTGCAGGACCGCCCTTTCCTGAAACCGCATTGGGGCTCTGCAAGCCTCTCCTCAGCGTGCCTAGCAAGGGGGCGATATTCAATAATGTGGGAAGCCAGAGGATATCCCTGTGGCACCCACAGGCTCCGACTCCCGGCCACGTAGTTCTACCCGGGCCCGCTCATCATCACGGAGGCCCTTGACGATCGTGAGCAGAGGGTCAGGGACTCCGAAAGCACGAAGGACAACCCAGAGCCCGGGCCTACTCACGGTATCATCATTGTGCCTTGACCAGGTCAATCAAGCAGAGATGTAGATCTTGTTGGAATTCCCTACACCTCTGCTGTAGCAGACGGGACAGAGAATATGGTGCACGGTACTCAAAGCAGCCACTGTAGCTGCGCGAGCCACAGTCCTAAACCTCGCCCGTTTCCCCTCGCCATCAGGAGGAGGAGGGGTAGTGGGGTAAGGGTGGTGGGGGGGAGGGGGAACGATGCCAGCCCCGGCCGCAAGCGACGACGAAATTTTCGCCCCCCGCGACTTTCATCGGCTGGCCGAGGGCCTGGGCCACCGTGGTTTTCGAACGGGGTTCCGGGCGCGTAAACTCAACGCCGCTGGAGTGGAAGAATGATGGTCGGTGGTCAGATGGGCTCCACGCTAGAGGTCGCAACCATATACCCGATACCCGTACCCTACCCGATACCCGTACCCTACCCGATACCCGTACCCTACCCGATACCCGTACCCTACCCGATACCCGTACCCTACCCGATACCCGTACCCTACCAGATACCCGTACCCTACCCGATACCCGTACCCTACCCGATACCCGTACCCTACCCGATACCCGTACCCTACCCGATACCCGTACCCTACCCGATACCCGTACCCTACCCGATACCCGTACCCTACCCGATACCCGTACCCTACCTGATACTCGTACCCTACCCGATACCCGTACCCTACCCGATACCCGTACCCTACCCGATACCTGTACCCTACCCGATACCCGGCTACCCGTACCCGATACCCGTACCCTACCCGATACCCGATACCCGTACCCTACCCGATACCCGATACCCGTACCCTACCCGATACCCGATACCCGTACCCTACCCGATACCCGTACCCTACCCGATACCCGTACCCTACCCGATACCCGTACCCTACCCGATACCCGGCTACCTGTACGGATAGGGAACGGGTACCCGTACCCGGCCGGGTAGGGGTACGGGTACCCATTTGCGACCCTGGTGCGGCCGGGTACGGGTACGGGTAAGGAATCAAAACCCGCTCGCGAGATCTGCCCCACGCTCGGGTTCCTGGTGCGGAGGGCATCATGGGTCCGTGTCCGTCGCTCCGTCGTGCCATCGGCCGCGGTGGTGGCCTTGAGATGTCCACCGCCTCGCCTGGTGTACAGGAGGGGGGTGGGTTTCATCCCCAACGCCCTGTGCGTGTCTCTCTGTGACCCCCCCCCCCGACCCCCGGCGTGAATCTGGGTGTCTCTGTGTCACCGTGTGTCTCTCTGTGTGTCTCTGTGTGTCTCCGTGTGTCTCTGTGTGTCTCTGTCTCACCGTGTATCTCTCCGCGTGTCTCAGCTGCGACGCTGCAGGCAGCAGCGCTGTGTGTCTCTGTGTGTCTCCGTGTGTCTCCGTGTGTCTCTGTGTCTCTCTGTGTGTCTCTGTGTGTCTCCGTGTGTCTCTGTGTGTCTCTGTGTCTCTGTGTGTCTCTGTGCCTCCGTGTGTCTCTGTGTCACCGCGTGTCTCTGTGTCACCGTGTGTCTCTGTGTGTCACTGTGTCACCGTGTGTCTCTGTGTGTCTCTGTGTCTCTGTGTGTCTCTGTGTCACCGTGTGTCTCTGTGTCACCGCGTGTCTCTGTGTCACCGTGTGTCTCTGTGTGTCACTGTGTCACCGTGTGTCTCTGTGTGTCTCTGTGTCTCTGTGTGTCTCTGTGTCACCGTGTGTCTCTGTGTCACCGTGAGTCTCTGTGTGTCACTGTGTCTCCCCGCGTGTCTCTGGGTGTCTCTGTGTCACCGCGTGTCTCTATGTCACCGTGTCTCTGTGTGTCTCTGTGTCTCTGTGAGTCTCTGTGTGTCTCTGTGTCACCGTGTGTCTCTGTGTGTCTCTGTGTCTCTGTGTGTCTCTGTCTCACCGCGTGTCTCTGTGTGTCTCTGTGTCACCGTGTGTGTCTGTGTGTCTCTGGGTGTGTCTCTGGGTGTCTCTGTGTCACCGTGTGTCTCTGTGTGTCTCTGGGTGTGTCTCTGTGTGTCTCTGTCTCCCTGTGTGTCTCTGTGTGTCTCCGTGTCTCTGTGTGTCTCTGTGTCTCTGTGTGTCTCACCGTGTGTCTCTGTCTCACCGTGTGTCTCTGTGTGTCTCTGTGTGTCTCCGTGTGTCTCTGTGTGTCTCTGTCTCACCGTGTGTCTCTGTGTGTCTCTGTGTGTCTCTGTGTGTCTCTGTCTCCCTGTGTGTCTCTGTGTGTCTCGTGTCTCTGTGTGTCTCTGTGTGTCTCACCGTGTGTCTCTGTCTCACCGTGTCTCTGTGTGTCTCTGTGTGTCTCACCGTGTGTCTCTGTCTCACCGTGTGTCTCTGTGTGTCTCTGTGTGTCTCTGTGTGTCTGTGTCTCTCTGTGTCTCTGTGTGTCTTTGTGTGTCTCTGTCTCACCGTGTGTCTCTGTGTGTCTCTGTGTGTCTCCGTGTGTCTCTGTGTCTCTCTGTGTGTCTCTGTGTGTGTCTCTGTGTGTCTCTGTCTCACCGTGTGTCTATGTGTGTCTCTGTGTGTGTCTCTGTGTGTCTCTGTCTCACCGTGTCTCCGCGTGTCTCAGCTGCGACGCTGCAGGCAACAGCGCTGTGTGTCTCTGTCTCACCGTGTCTCTGTGTGTCTCCGTGTGTCTCTGTCTCACCGTGTGTCTCTGTGTGTCTCCGTGTGTCTCTGTGTGTCTCTGTGTCTCTGTGTCTCTTTGTGTCTATGTGTGTCTCTGTGTGTCTCTGTGTGTCTCTGTCTCACCGTGTGTCTCTGTGTGTCTCTGTCTCACCGTGTGTCTCCGTGTGTCTCTGTATGTCTCTGTGTGTCTCTGTCTCACCGTGTGTCTCTCTGTGTCTCTGCGTGTCTCTGTGTGTCTCCGTGTGTCTCTGTGTCTCTCCGTGTGTCTCTGTGTGTGTCTCTGTGTGTCTCTGTCTCACCGTGTCTCCGCGTGTCTCAGCTGCGACGCTGCAGGCAACAGCGCTGTGTGTCTCTGTCTCACCGTGTCTCTGTGTCTCTGTGTGTCTCTGTGTGTCTCTGTCTCACCGTGTCTCTGTGTCTCTGTGTGTCTCTGTGTGTGTCTCTGTGTGTCTCTGTCTCACCGTGTCTCTGTGTCTCTGTGTGTCTCTGTGTGTCTCTGTCTCACCGTGTCTCTGTGTCTCTGTGTGTCTCTGTGTGTCTCTGTCTCACCGTGTGTCTCTGTGTGTCTCCGTGTGTCTCTGTGTGTCTCTGTGTCTCTGTGTCTCTCTGTGTCTATGTGTGTCTCTGTGTGTCTCTGTCTCACCGTGTGTCTCTGTGTGTCTCTGTCTCACCGTGTGTCTCCGTGTGTCTCTGTATGTCTCTGTGTGTCTCTGTCTCACCGTGTGTCTCTCTGTGTCTCTGCGTGTCTCTGTGTGTCTCTGTCTCACCGTGTGTCTCTGTGTGTCTCTGTGTCTCTGTGTCTCTCTGTGTGTCTCTGTGTGTGTCTCTGTGTGTCTCTGTCTCACCGTGTGTCTCTGTGTGTCTCCGTGTGTCTCTGTGTGTCTCCGTGTGTCTCTGTGTGTGTCTCTGTGTGTCTCTGTCTCACCGTGTGTCTCTGTGTGTCTCCGTGTGTCTCTGTGTGTCTCCGTGTGTCTCTGTGTGTGTCTCTGTGTGTCTCTGTCTCACCGTGTCTCCGCGTGTCTCAGCTGCGACGCTGCAGGCAACAGCGCTGTGTGTCTCTGTCTCACCGTGTCTCTGTGTCTCTGTGTGTCTCTGTGTGTGTCTCTGTGTGTCTCTGTCTCACCGTGTCTCTGTGTCTCTGTGTGTCTCTGTGTGTGTCTCTGTGTGTCTCTGTCTCACCGTGTGTCTCTGTGTGTCTCTGTGTGTCTATGTGTGTCTGTGTCTCTCTGTGTGTCTCTGTATGTGTCTCTGTGTGTCTCTGTCTCACCGTGTGTCTATGTGTGTCTCTGTGTGTCTCCGTGTGTCTCTGTGTCTCTCCGTGTGTCTCTGTGTGTGTCTCTGTGTGTCTCTGTCTCACCGTGTGTCTATGTGTGTCTCTGTGTGTGTCTCTGTGTGTCTCTGTCTCACCGTGTGTCTCTGTGTGTCTCCGTGTGTCTCTGTGTGTCTCTGTCTCCCTGTGTGTCTCTGTGTGTCTCGTGTCTCTGTGTGTCTCTGTGTGTCTCACCGTGTGTCTCTGTCTCACCGTGTCTCTGTGTGTCTCTGTGTGTCTCACCGTGTGTCTCTGTCTCACCGTGTGTCTCTGTGTCTCTCTGTGTCTATGTGTGTCTCTGTGTGTCTCTGTCTCACCGTGTGTCTCTGTGTGTCTCTGTCTCACCGTGTGTCTCTGTGTGTCTCCGTGTGTCTCTGTGTGTCTCTGTGTCTCTGTGTCTCACCGTGTCTCCGCGTGTCTCAGCTGCCACGCTGCAGGCAACAGCGCTGTGTGTCTCTGTCTCACCGTGTCTCTGTGTCTCTGTGTGTCTCTGTGTGTCTCTGTCTCACCGTGTGTCTCTGTGTGTCTCCGTGTGTCTCTGTGTGTCTCTGTGTCTCTGTGTCTATGTGTGTCTCTGTGTGTCTCTGTCTCACCGTGTGTCTCTGTGTGTCTCTGTCTCACCGTGTGTCTCCGTGTGTCTCTGTATGTCTCTGTGTGTCTCTGTCTCACCGTGTGTCTCTCTGTGTCTCTGCGTGTCTCTGTGTGTCTCTGTCTCACCGTGTGTCTCTGTGTGTCTCTGTGTGCCTCTGTGTGTCTGTGTCTCTCTGTGTGTCTCTGTGTGTGTCTCTGTGTGTCTCTGTCTCACCGTGTGTCTCTGTGTGTCTCCGTGTGTCTCTGTGTGTCTCCGTGTGTCTCTGTGTGTGTCTCTGTGTGTCTCTGTCTCACCGTGTGTCTCTGTGTGTGTCTCTGTGTGTCTCACTGTGTGTCTCACCGTGTCTCCGCGTGTCTCAGCTGCGACGCTGCAGGCAACAGCGCTGTGTGTCTCTGTGTCTCTCTGTGTGTCTCTGTGTGTGTCTCTGTGTGTCTCTGTCTCACCGTGTGTCTCTGTGTGTCTCTGTGTGTCTCTGTGTCTCTCTGTGTGTCTCTGTGTGTGTCTCTGTGTGTCTCTGTCTCTGTGTGTCTCCGTGTGTCTCTCTGTCTCACCGTGTGTCTTTGTGTGTCTCTCTGTCTCACTGTGTCTCACCGTGTGTCTCACCGTGTCTCACTGTGTGTCTCTGTCTCCCTGTGTGTCTCTGTGTGTCTCGTGTCTCTGTGTGTCTCTGTGTGTCTCACCGTGTGTCTCTGTCTCACCGTGTCTCTGTGTGTCTCTGTGTGTCTCACCGTGTGTCTCTGTCTCACCGTGTGTCTCTGTGTGTCTCTGTGTGTCTCTGTGTGTCTGTGTCTCTCTGTGTCTCTGTGTGTCTTTGTGTGTCTCTGTCTCACCGTGTGTCTCTGTGTGTCTCTGTGTGTCTCCGTGTGTCTCTGTGTCTCTCTGTGTGTCTCTGTGTGTGTCTCTGTGTGTCTCTGTCTCACCGTGTGTCTATGTGTGTCTCTGTGTGTGTCTCTGTGTGTCTCTGTCTCACCGTGTCTCCGCGTGTCTCAGCTGCGACGCTGCAGGCAACAGCGCTGTGTGTCTCTGTCTCACCGTGTCTCTGTGTGTCTCCGTGTGTCTCTGTCTCACCGTGTGTCTCTGTGTGTCTCCGTGTGTCTCTGTGTGTCTCTGTGTCTCTGTGTCTCTTTGTGTCTATGTGTGTCTCTGTGTGTCTCTGTGTGTCTCTGTCTCACCGTGTGTCTCTGTGTGTCTCTGTCTCACCGTGTGTCTCCGTGTGTCTCTGTATGTCTCTGTGTGTCTCTGTCTCACCGTGTGTCTCTCTGTGTCTCTGCGTGTCTCTGTGTGTCTCCGTGTGTCTCTGTGTCTCTCCGTGTGTCTCTGTGTGTGTCTCTGTGTGTCTCTGTCTCACCGTGTCTCCGCGTGTCTCAGCTGCGACGCTGCAGGCAACAGCGCTGTGTGTCTCTGTCTCACCGTGTCTCTGTGTCTCTGTGTGTCTCTGTGTGTCTCTGTCTCACCGTGTCTCTGTGTCTCTGTGTGTCTCTGTGTGTGTCTCTGTGTGTCTCTGTCTCACCGTGTCTCTGTGTCTCTGTGTGTCTCTGTGTGTCTCTGTCTCACCGTGTCTCTGTGTCTCTGTGTGTCTCTGTGTGTCTCTGTCTCACCGTGTGTCTCTGTGTGTCTCCGTGTGTCTCTGTGTGTCTCTGTGTCTCTGTGTCTCTCTGTGTCTATGTGTGTCTCTGTGTGTCTCTGTCTCACCGTGTGTCTCTGTGTGTCTCTGTCTCACCGTGTGTCTCCGTGTGTCTCTGTATGTCTCTGTGTGTCTCTGTCTCACCGTGTGTCTCTCTGTGTCTCTGCGTGTCTCTGTGTGTCTCTGTCTCACCGTGTGTCTCTGTGTGTCTCTGTGTCTCTGTGTCTCTCTGTGTGTCTCTGTGTGTGTCTCTGTGTGTCTCTGTCTCACCGTGTGTCTCTGTGTGTCTCCGTGTGTCTCTGTGTGTCTCCGTGTGTCTCTGTGTGTGTCTCTGTGTGTCTCTGTCTCACCGTGTGTCTCTGTGTGTCTCCGTGTGTCTCTGTGTGTCTCCGTGTGTCTCTGTGTGTGTCTCTGTGTGTCTCTGTCTCACCGTGTCTCCGCGTGTCTCAGCTGCGACGCTGCAGGCAACAGCGCTGTGTGTCTCTGTCTCACCGTGTCTCTGTGTCTCTGTGTGTCTCTGTGTGTGTCTCTGTGTGTCTCTGTCTCACCGTGTCTCTGTGTCTCTGTGTGTCTCTGTGTGTGTCTCTGTGTGTCTCTGTCTCACCGTGTGTCTCTGTGTGTCTCTGTGTGTCTATGTGTGTCTGTGTCTCTCTGTGTGTCTCTGTATGTGTCTCTGTGTGTCTCTGTCTCACCGTGTGTCTATGTGTGTCTCTGTGTGTCTCCGTGTGTCTCTGTGTCTCTCCGTGTGTCTCTGTGTGTGTCTCTGTGTGTCTCTGTCTCACCGTGTGTCTATGTGTGTCTCTGTGTGTGTCTCTGTGTGTCTCTGTCTCACCGTGTGTCTCTGTGTGTCTCCGTGTGTCTCTGTGTGTCTCTGTCTCCCTGTGTGTCTCTGTGTGTCTCGTGTCTCTGTGTGTCTCTGTGTGTCTCACCGTGTGTCTCTGTCTCACCGTGTCTCTGTGTGTCTCTGTGTGTCTCACCGTGTGTCTCTGTCTCACCGTGTGTCTCTGTGTCTCTCTGTGTCTATGTGTGTCTCTGTGTGTCTCTGTCTCACCGTGTGTCTCTGTGTGTCTCTGTCTCACCGTGTGTCTCTGTGTGTCTCCGTGTGTCTCTGTGTGTCTCTGTGTCTCTGTGTCTCACCGTGTCTCCGCGTGTCTCAGCTGCCACGCTGCAGGCAACAGCGCTGTGTGTCTCTGTCTCACCGTGTCTCTGTGTCTCTGTGTGTCTCTGTGTGTCTCTGTCTCACCGTGTGTCTCTGTGTGTCTCCGTGTGTCTCTGTGTGTCTCTGTGTCTCTGTGTCTCTCTGTGTCTATGTGTGTCTCTGTGTGTCTCTGTCTCACCGTGTGTCTCTGTGTGTCTCTGTCTCACCGTGTGTCTCCGTGTGTCTCTGTATGTCTCTGTGTGTCTCTGTCTCACCGTGTGTCTCTCTGTGTCTCTGCGTGTCTCTGTGTGTCTCTGTCTCACCGTGTGTCTCTGTGTGTCTCTGTGTGCCTCTGTGTCTCTGTGTCTCTCTGTGTGTCTCTGTGTGTGTCTCTGTGTGTCTCTGTCTCACCGTGTGTCTCTGTGTGTCTCCGTGTGTCTCTGTGTGTCTCCGTGTGTCTCTGTGTGTGTCTCTGTGTGTCTCTGTCTCACCGTGTGTCTCTGTGTGTGTCTCTGTGTGTCTCACTGTGTGTCTCACCGTGTCTCCGCGTGTCTCAGCTGCGACGCTGCAGGCAACAGCGCTGTGTGTCTCTGTGTCTCTCTGTGTGTCTCTGTGTGTGTCTCTGTGTGTCTCTGTCTCACCGTGTGTCTCTGTGTGTCTCTGTGTGTCTCTGTGTCTCTCTGTGTGTCTCTGTGTGTGTCTCTGTGTGTCTCTGTCTCTGTGTGTCTCCGTGTGTCTCTCTGTCTCACCGTGTGTCTTTGTGTGTCTCTCTGTCTCACTGTGTCTCACCGTGTGTCTCACCGTGTCTCACTGTGTGTCTCTGTCTCACTGTGTGTCTCACCGTGTCTCCGCGTGTCTCAGCTGCGACGCTGCAGGCAACAGCGCTGTGTGTCTCTGTCTCACCGTGTCTCTGTGTGTCTCCGTGTGTCTCTGTGTGTCTCTCTGTCTCACTGTGTGTCTCACCGTGTGTCTCACCGTGTCTCACTGTGTGTCTCTGTCTCACTGTGTGTCTCACCGTGTCTCCGCGTGTCTCAGCTGCGACGCTGCAGGCAACAGCGCTGTGTGTCTCTGTCTCACCGTGTCTCTGTGTGTCTCCGTGTGTCTCTGTGTGTCTCTCTGTCTCACCGTGTGTCTCTGTGTGTCTTTGTGTGTCTCTGTGTGTGTCTCTGTCTCACTGTGTGTCTCACCGTGTCTCCGCGTGTCTCAGCTGCGACGCTGCAGGCAACAGCGCTGTGTGTCTCTGTCTCACCGTGTCTCTGTGTGTCTCCGTGTGTCTCTGTGTGTCTCTCTGTCTCACCGTGTGTCTCTGTGTGTCTCTGTGTGTCTCTGTGTGTGTCTCTGTCTCACTGTGTGTCTCACCGTGTCTCCGCGTGTCTCAGCTGCGACGCTGCAGGCAACAGCGCTGTGCCCTTGAGCAGCGCGTCTCCCGCTTGACTCTCAGCCTCTCGGCCACGCGGGAGACGCTGGAGACACAGACGGAGACACTGAGACACGGGGACACGGAGACACGGGCACTCAGGGGAGAGGTGAGACACGGGGACACAGACAGAGAGACACGGGGACACGGAGACACGGGCACTCAGGGGAGAGGTGAGACACGGGGACACAGACAGAGAGACACGGGGACACGGGCAGAGACACGGGGACACGGAGACACTGAGACACGGGGACACGGAGACACGGGCACTCAGGGGAGAGGTGAGACACGGGGACACAGACAGAGACACGGGGACACGGGCAGAGACACGGGGACACGGAGACACTGAGACACGGGGACACGGAGACACGGGCACTCAGGGGAGAGGTGAGACACGGGGACACAGACACAGAGACACGGGGACACGGAGACACTGAGACACGGGGACACGGAGACACGGGCACTCAGGGGAGAGGTGAGACACGGGGACACAGACACAGAGACACGGGGACACGGAGACACAGACAGAGACACGGGGACACGGGCAGAGACACGGGGACACGGAGACACTGAGACATGGGGACACAGAGACACGGGCACTCAGGGGAGAGGTGAGACACGGAGACACAGACAGAGACACGGGGACACGGGCAGAGACACGGGGACACGGGGACACAGGCAGAGACACGGGGACACGGGGACACAGGCAGAGACACGGGGATACTGAGACACGGAGACACTGAGACACGGGGACACAGACAGAGACACGGAGAAACTGAGACACGGGGACACGGAGACACAGACAGAGACACGGGGACACTGAGACACGGAGACACAGAGACACGGGGACACGGAGACACAGGCAGAGACACGGAGACACGAGGACACGGAGACACGGGGACACGGAGACACGGGGACACGGGGACACGGGGACACGGGGACACGGAGACACGGAGACACGGGGACACGGGGACACGGAGACACGGGGACACGGAGACACGGGGACACGGGGACACGGGGACACGGGGACACGGAGACACGGGGACACGGGGACACGGAGACACGGGGACACGGAGACACGGGGACACTGGGACACGGGGACACGGAGACACGGGGACACGGGGACACGGGGACACGGAGACACGGGGACACGGGGACACGGAGACACGGGGACACGGGGACACGGAGACACGGGGACACTGGGACACGGGGACACGGGGACACGGAGACACGGGGACACGGGGACACGGGGACACGGAGACACGGGGACACTGAGACACGGGGACACGGGGACACGGAGACACGGAGACACGGAGACACTGAGACACGGAGACACGGGGTCACGAGGACACGGGGACACGGAGACACGGGGACACGGGGACACTGAGACACGGGGACACGGGGACACGGAGACACGGAGACACGGAGACACTGAGACACGGAGACACGGGGACACGGAGACACGGAGACACGGAGACACGGGGACACGGGGACACGGAGACACGGAGACACGGAGACACGGGGACACGGAGACACGGAGACACGGGGACACGGAGACACGGAGACACGGGGACACGGGGACACGGGGACACGGAGACACGGAGACACGGAGACACGGGGACACGGGGACACGGAGACACGGGGACACGGAGACACGGGGACACGGGGACACGGGGACACGGGGACACGGGGACACGGAGACACGGGGACACGGGGACACGAGGACACGGAGACACGGGGACACGGGGACACGGGGACACTGAGACACGGGGACACGGAGACACGAGGACACGGAGACACGGGGACACGGGGACACGGGGACACGGAGACACGGAGACACGGAGACACGAGGACACGGGGACACGGGGACACGGGGACACGGGGACACGGGGACACGGAGACACGGGGACACGGGGACACGGGGACACGGGGACACGGGGACACGGAAACACGGGGACACGGGGACACGGGGACACGGGGACACGGGGACACGGAGACACTGGGACACGGGGACACGGGGACACGGGGACACGGGGACACGGGGACACGGGGACACGGAGACACGGGGACACGGGGACACGGGGACACGGGGACACGGGGACACGGGGACACGGGGACACGGAGACACGGGGACACGGGGACACGGGGACACGGAGACACGGGGACACGGGGACACGGGGACACGGGGACACGGGGACACGGGGACACGGGGACACTGAGACACGGGGACACGGGGACACGGGGACACGGGGACACGGAGACACTGAGACACGGGGACACGGGGACACGGGGACACGGGGACACGGAGACACGGGGACACGGGGACACGGGGACACTGAGACACGGGGACACGGGGACACGGGGACACGGGGACACGGGGACACTGGGACACTGGGACACGGGGACACGGGGACACGGGGACACGGGGACACGGGGACACTGAGACACGGGGACACGGGGACACGGGGACACGGAGACACGGAGACACTGAGACACGGAGACACTGAGACACGGAGACACGGAGACACTGAGACACGGAGACACTGAGACACGGAGACACGGAGACACGGAGACACTGAGACACGGAGACACGGGGACACGGGGACACGGGGACACGGAGACACGGGGACACGGGGACACGGGGACACGGGGACACGGGGACACTGAGACACGGGGACACGGAGACACGGGGACACGGGGACACGGGGACACGGGGACACTGAGACACGGGGACACGGGGACACGGGGACACGGGGACACGGAGACACGGGGACACGGGGACACGGAAACACGGGGACACGGGGACACGGGGACACGGGGACACGGAGACACGGAGACACGGGGACACGGGGACACGGGGACACGGGGACACTGAGACACGGAGACACGGGGACACGGGGACACTGAGACACGGGGACACTGAGACACGTGGACACGGGGACACGGGGACACGGGGACACGGAGACACTGAGACACGGGGACACGGGGACACGGGGACACGGGGACACGGGGACACGGAGACACGGGGACACGGGGACACGGGGACACTGAGACACGGGGACACGGAGACACGGGGACACGGGGACACGGGGACACGGGGACACGGGGACACTGGGACACGGAGACACGGGGACACGGGGACACGGGGACACGGGGACACGGGGACACTGAGACACGGGGACACGGGGACACGGGGACACGGAGACACGGAGACACTGAGACACGGAGACACTGAGACACGGAGACACGGAGACACTGAGACACGGAGACACTGAGACACGGAGACACGGAGACACGGAGACACTGAGACACGGGGACACGGGGACACGGGGACACGGAGACACGGAGACACGGGGACACGGGGACACGGGGACACTGAGACACGGGGACACGGAGACACGGGGACACGGGGACACGGGGACACGGGGACACTGAGACACGGGGACACGGGGACACGGGGACACGGGGACACGGAGACACGGGGACACGGGGACACGGAGACACGGGGACACGGGGACACGGGGACACGGGGACACGGAGACACGGAAACACGGGGACACGGGGACACGGGGACACGGGGACACTGAGACACGGGGACACGGAGACACGGGGACACGGAGACACGGGGACACGGGGACACGGGGACACTGAGACACGGGGACACGGGGACACGGGGACACGGGGACACGGAGACACGGGGACACGGGGACACGGGGACACTGAGACACGGGGACACGGGGACACGGGGACACGGGGACACTGAGACACGGGGACACTGAGACACGTGGACACGGGGACACGGGGACACGGGGACACGGAGACACGGGGACACGGGGACACGGGGACACGGGACACTGAGACACGGGGACACTGAGACACGTGGACACGGGGACACGGGGACACGTAGACACGGAGACACTGAGACACGGGGACACGGGGACACTGAGACACGGGGACACGGGGACACGGGGACACGGGGACACGGGGACACGGGGACACGGGGACACTGAGACACGGGGACACGGGGACACGGAGACACGGAGACACGGGGACACGGGGACACGGGGACACGGGGACACGGGGACACGGGGACACTGAGACACGGGGACACGGGGACACGGGGACACGGAGACACTGAGACACGGGGACACGGGGACACGGGGACACGGGGACACGGGGACACGGGGACACGGGGACACTGAGACACGGGGACACGGAGACACGGGGACACGGGGACACGGGGACACGGGGACACGGGGACACTGGGACACGGAGACACGGGGACACGGGGACACGGGGACACGGGGACACGGGGACACTGAGACACGGGGACACGGGGACACGGGGACACGGAGACACGGAGACACTGAGACACGGAGACACTGAGACACGGAGACACGGAGACACTGAGACACGGAGACACTGAGACACGGAGACACGGAGACACGGGGACACGGGGACACGGGGACACGGAGACACGGAGACACGGGGACACGGGGACACGGAGACACGGGGACACGGGGACACGGGGACACTGAGACACGGGGACACGGAGACACGGGGACACGGGGACACGGGGACACGGGGACACGGGGACACGGGGACACGGGGACACTGAGACACGGGGACACGGGGACACGGGGACACGGAGACACTGAGACACGGGGACACGGGGACACGGGGACACGGGGACACGGGGACACGGGGACACGGAGACACGGGGACACGGGGACACGGGGACACTGAGACACGGGGACACGGGGACACGGGGACACGGGGACACGGGGACACGGGGACACGGGGACACGGGGACACGGGGACACGGGGACACGGGGACACTGAGACACGGGGACACGGGGACACGGGGACACGGAGACACGGAGACACTGAGACACGGAGACACTGAGACACGGAGACACGGAGACACTGAGACACGGAGACACTGAGACACGGAGACACGGAGACACGGAGACACTGAGACACGGAGACACGGGGACACGGGGACACGGGGACACGGAGACACGGGGACACGGGGACACGGGGACACGGGGACACGGGGACACGGGGACACGGGGACACGGGGACACGGGGACACTGAGACACGGGGACACGGAGACACGGGGACACGGGGACACGGGGACACGGAGACACGGAGACACGGAAACACGGGGACACGGGGACACGGGGACACGGGGACACTGAGACACGGGGACACGGAGACACGGGGACACGGAGACACGGGGACACGGGGACACGGGGACACTGAGACACGGGGACACGGGGACACGGGGACACGGGGACACGGGGACACGGGGACACGGAGACACGGAGACACGGGGACACGGGGACACGGGGACACTGAGACACGGGGACACTGAGACACGTGGACACGGGGACACGGGGACACGGAGACACGGAGACACTGAGACACGGGGACACGGGGACACGGGGACACGGGGACACGGGGACACGGAGACACGGGGACACGGGGACACGGGGACACTGAGACACGGGGACACGGAGACACGGGGACACGGGGACACGGGGACACGGGGACACTGGGACACGGAGACACGGGGACACGGGGACACGGGGACACGGGGACACTGAGACACGGGGACACGGGGACACGGGGACACGGAGACACGGAGACACTGAGACACGGAGACACTGAGACACGGAGACACGGAGACACTGAGACACGGAGACACTGAGACACGGAGACACGGAGACACTGAGACACGGGGACACGGGGACACGGGGACACGGAGACACGGAGACACGGGGACACGGGGACACGGGGACACGGAGACACGGGGACACGGGGACACGGGGACACTGAGACACGGGGACACGGAGACACGGGGACACGGGGACACGGGGACACGGGGACACTGAGACACGGGGACACGGGGACACGGGGACACGGGGACACGGGGACACGGGGACACGGGGACACGGGGACACGGGGACACGGGGACACGGAGACACGGAAACACGGGGACACGGGGACACGGGGACACGGGGACACTGAGACACGGGGACACGGAGACACGGGGACACGGAGACACGGGGACACGGGGACACGGGGACACTGAGACACGGGGACACGGGGACACGGGGACACGGGGACACGGAGACACGGGGACACGGGGACACGGAGACACGGAGACACGGGGACACGGGGACACGGGGACACTGAGACACGGGGACACTGAGACACGTGGACACGGGGACACGGGGACACGCGGACACTGAGACACGGGGACACGGGCACACGGGGACACGGGGACACTGAGACACGGGGACACGGGGACACGGGGACACGGAGACACGGAGACACGGGGACACGGGGACACGGGGACACGGAGACACGGAGACACGGAGACACGGGGACACGGAGACACGGGGACACGGGGACACGGGGACACGGGGACACGGAGACACGGAGACACAGACAGAGACACGGAGACACGGGGACACGGGGACACGGGGACACGGGGACACGGGGACACGGGGACACGGGGACACGGGGACACGGGGACACGGGGACACTGAGACACGGGGACACGGGGACACGGGGACACGGGGACACGGGGACACGGGGACACTGGGACACGGAGACACGGGGACACGGGGACACGGGGACACGGGGACACTGAGACACGGGGACACGGGGACACGGGGACACGGAGACACGGAGACACTGAGACACGGAGACACTGAGACACGGAGACACGGAGACACTGAGACACGGAGACACTGAGACACGGAGACACGGAGACACGGAGACACTGAGACACGGAGACACGGGGACACGGGGACACGGGGACACGGGGACACGGGGACACGGGGACACGGGGACACGGGGACACGGGGACACGGGGACACGGGGACACGGGGACACTGAGACACGGGGACACGGGGACACGGGGACACGGGGACACGGGGACACGGGGACACTGAGACACGGGGACACGGGGACACGGGGACACGGGGACACGGGGACACGGGGACACGGGGACACGGAGACACGGAGACACGGAGACACGGGGACACGGGGACACGGGGACACGGGGACACTGAGACACGGGGACACGGGGACACGGGGACACGGGGACACGGGGACACGGGGACACGGGGACACGGGGACACGGGGACACGGGGACACGGGGACACGGGGACACGGGGACACGGGGACACGGGGACACGGGGACACGGGGACACTGAGACACGTGGACACGGGGACACGGAGACACGGAGACACTGAGACACGGGGACACGGGGACACTGAGACACGGGGACACGGGGACACGGGGACACGGGGACACGGGGACACTGAGACACTGAGACACGGGGACACGGAGACACGGGGACACGGGGACACGGGGACACGGGGACACGGAGACACAGACAGAGACACGGAGACACGGGGACACGGAGACACTGAGACACGGGGACACGGGGACACGGGGACACGGGGACACGGGGACACGGGGACACGGGGACACGGGGACACGGGGACACGGAGACACAGACAGAGACACGGAGACACGGGGACACGGAGACACTGGGACACGGGGACACGGGGACACGGGGACACTGAGACACGGGGACACGGGGACACGGGGACACGGAGACACGGGGACACGGGGACACGGGGACACGGGGACACGGAGACACGGAGACACGGAGACACGGGGACACGGGGACACGGGGACACGGGGACACGGAGACACGGAGACACGGAGACACAGACAGAGACACGGAGACACGGGGACACGGGGACACGGGGACACGGGGACACGGGGACACGGAGACACGGAGACACGGAGACACGGAGACACGGGGACACAGGCAGAGACACGGAGACACGGAGACACGGAGACACGGAGACACGTGGACACAGGCAGAGACACGGAGACACGAGGACACGGAGACACGGAGACACGGAGACACAGACAGAGACACGGAGACACGGAGACACTGAGACACGGGGACACAGGCAGAGACACGGGGACACTGAGACACGGGGACACGGGGACACAGGCAGAGACACGGGGACACTGAGACACAGAGACACAGACAGAGACACGGAGACACGGAGACACTGAGACACGGGGACACAGGCAGAGACACGGGGACACTGAGACACGGGGACACAGGCAGAGACACGGGGACACTGAGACACGGGGACACAGGCAGAGACACGGAGACACGGAGACACGGAGACACTGAGACACGGAGACACGGGGACACAGGCAGAGACACGGGGACACTGAGACACAGAGACACAGACAGAGACACGGAGACACGGAGACACTGAGACACGGGGACACAGGCAGAGACACGGGGACACTGAGACACGGGGACACAGGCAGAGACACGGAGACACGGAGACACGGAGACACTGAGACACGGGGACACGGGGACACGGGGACACGGGGACACTGAGACACGGGGACACGGGGACACGGAGACACGGGGACACGCGGACACTGAGACACGGGGACACGGGGACACGGGGACACGGGGACACTGAGACACGGGGACACGGGGACACGGGGACACGGGGACACGGGGACACGGGGACACGGGGACACGGAGACACGGAGACACGGAGACACGGGGACACGGAGACACGGTGACACGAGGACACGGGGACACGGGGACACGGGGACACGGAGACACGGAGACACAGACAGAGACACGGAGACACGGGGACACGGAGACACTGAGACACGGGGACACGGGGACACGGGGACACGGGGACACTGAGACACGGGGACACGGGGACACGGGGACACGGAGACACGGGGACACGGGGACACGGGGACACGGGGACACGGAGACACGGAGACACGGAGACACGGAGACACGGGGACACGGAGACACGGGGACACGAGGACACGGGGACACGGGGACACGGGGACACGGAGACACGGAGACACAGACAGAGACACGGAGACACGGGGACACGGGGACACGGGGACACGGGGACACGGGGACACGGGGACACGGGGACACGGAGACACGGAGACACGGAGACACGGAGACACGGAGACACGGAGACACGGAGACACGGAGACACGGAGACACGGAGACACGGAGACACGGAGACACGGAGACACGGAGACACGGAGACACGGAGACACGGAGACACGGAGACACGGAGACACGGAGACACGGAGACACGGAGACACGGAGACACGGAGACACGGAGACACGGAGACACGGAGACACGGAGACACGGAGACACGGAGACACGGAGACACGGAGACACGGAGACACGGAGACACGGAGACACGGGGACACAGGCAGAGACACGGAGACACGGAGACACGGAGACACGGAGACACGGGGACACGGAGACACAGACAGAGACACGGGGACACAGAGACACTGAGACACGGGGACACAGGCAGAGACACGGAGACACGAGGACACGGAGACACGGAGACACAGACAGAGACACGGAGACACGGAGACACTGAGACACGGGGACACAGGCAGAGACACGGGGACACTGAGACACGGGGACACGGGGACACAGGCAGAGACACGGGGACACTGAGACACAGAGACACAGACAGAGACACGGAGACACGGAGACACTGAGACACGGGGACACAGGCAGAGACACGGGGACACTGAGACACGGGGACACAGGCATAGACACGGGGACACTGAGACACGGGGACACAGGCAGAGACACGGAGACACGGAGACACGGAGACACTGAGACACGGAGACACGGGGACACAGGCAGAGACACGGGGACACTGAGACACAGAGACACAGACAGAGACACGGAGACACGGAGACACTGAGACACGGGGACACAGGCAGAGACACGGGGACACTGAGACACGGGGACACAGGCAGAGACACGGAGACACGGAGACACGGAGACACTGAGACACGGAGACACGGGGACACAGGCAGAGACACGGAGACACTGAGACACAGAGACACAGACAGAGACACGGAGACACGGAGACACTGAGACACGGGGACACAGGCAGAGACACGGGGACACTGAGACACGGGGACACAGGCAGAGACACGGGGACACTGAGACACGGGGACACAGGCAGAGACACGGAGACACGGAGACACGGAGACACTGAGACACGGAGACACGGGGACACAGGCAGAGACACGGGGACACGGAGACACTGAGACACGGGGACACAGGCAGAGACACGGGGACACTGAGACACGGGGACACAGGCAGAGACACGGAGACACGGAGACACGGAGACACGGAGACACTGAGACACGGAGACACGGGGACACAGGCAGAGACACGGGGACACTGAGACACAGAGACACAGACAGAGACACGGAGACACGGAGACACTGAGACACGGGGACACAGGCAGAGACACGGGGACACTGAGACACGGGGACACAGGCAGAGACACGGGGACACTGAGACACGGGGACACAGGCAGAGACACGGGGACACTGAGACACGGGGACACAGGCAGAGACACGGAGACACGGGGACACGGAGACACGGGGACACGGAGACACAGACAGAGACACGGAGACACTGAGACACGTGGACACGGGGACACAGACAGAGACACGGGGACACGGGCACTCAGGGGAGAGGTGAGACACGGGGACACTGAGACACAGACAGAGACACGGGGACACGGGGACACGGAGACACGGGGACACTGAGACACTGAGACACGGGGACACGGACACACAGACAGAGACACGGAGACACGGGGACACGGGGACACGGGGACACAGGCAGAGACACGGAGACACGGGGACACGTGCACTCCTGCGTACCAGGCGAGGTAGTCAACATCTCATGATACCAAACATACAGCAGCAGCAGGCATCGTCAGGATTGGGGTTGAACCCACAACCTCCTGCGTACCAGGCGAGGTAGTCAACATCTCACAGAACCCACGACCTCCTGCGTACCAGGCGAGGTAGTCAACATCTCACAGAACCCACGACCTCCTGCGTACCAGGCGAGGTAGTCAACATCTCTTTGCACCAAACATACAGCAGCAGGCATCGTCAGGATTGGGGTTGAACCCACGACCTCCTGTGTACCAGGCGAGGTAGTCAACATCTCACAGAACCCACGACCTCCTGCGTACCAGGCGAGGTAGTCAACATCTCCTAGCCACCGTGATGATGATGATGATGAGAGTAAGAGAGAGGCAGACTCCAAATACACAGCAGCAGCAGGCATCGTCCGGGTCAGGATTGAACCCACGACCTCCTGCGTACCAGGCGAGGTAGTCAACATCTCTTTGCACCAAACATACAGCAGCAGGCATCGTCAGGGTCAGGATTGAACCCACGACCTCCTGCGTACCAGGCGAGGTAGTCAACATCTCTTTGCACCAAACATACAGCAGCAGGCATCGTCAGGGTCAGGATTGAACCCACGACCTCCTGTAGACCAGGCGAGGTAGTCAACATCTCACAGAACCCACGACCTCCTGCGTCCCAGGCGAGGTGGTCAACATCTCCTGTTTCTAAACATACAGCAGCAGGCATCGTCAGGGTCAGGATTGAACCCACGACCTCCTGCGTACCAGGCGAGGTAGTCAACATCTCTTTGCACCAAACATACAGCAGCAGGCATCGTCAGGGTCAGGATTGAACCCACGACCTCCTGTAGACCAGGCGAGGTAGTCAACATCTCACAGAACCCACGACCTCCTGCGTACCAGGCGAGGTAGTCAACATCTCACAGAACCCACGACCTCCTGCGTCCCAGGCGAGGTGGTCAACATCTCACAGAACCCACGACCTCCTGTGTACCAGGCGAGGTAGTCAACATCTCACAGAACCCACGACCTCCTGTGTACCAGGCGAGGTAGTCAACATCTCACAGAACCCACGACCTCCTGCGTACCAGGCGAGGTAGTCAACATCTCACAGAACCCACGACCTCCTGCGTACCAGGCGAGGTAGTCAACATCTCACAGAACCCACGACCTCCTGCGTACCAGGCGAGGTGGTCAACATCTCACAGAACCCACGACCTCCTGCGTACCAGGCGAGGTAGTCAACATCTCCTAGCCACCGTGTACACAGCAGGATTGGGGTTGAACCCACGACCTCCTGTGCACCAGGTGAGGTAGTCAACATCTCACAGAACCCACGACCTCCTGCGTACCAGGCGAGGTAGTCAACATCTCTTTGCACCAAACATACAGCAGCAGGCATCGTCAGGGTCAGGATTGAACCCACGACCTCCTGTAGACCAGGCGAGGTAGTTAACATCTCTCCCACCGTGTACACAACAGGGTCAGGATTGAACCCACGACCTCCTGCGTACCAGGCGAGGTGGTCAACATCTCACAGAACCCACGACCTCCTGTGTACCAGGCGAGGTGGTCAACATCTCACAGAACCCACGACCTCCTGTGTACCAGGCGAGGTAGTCAACATCTCACAGAACCCACGACCTCCTGTGTACCAGGCGAGGTAGTCAACATCTCACAGAACCCACGACCTCCTGTGTACCAGGCGAGGTGGTCAACATCTCACAGAACCCACGACCTCCTGCATACCAGGCGAGGTAGTCAACATCTCCTAGCCACCGTGATGATGATGATGATGAGAGTAAGAGAGAGGCAGACTCCAAATACACAGCAGCAGCAGGCATCGTCAGGGTCAGGATTGAACCCACGACCTCCTGCGTACCAGGCGAGGTAGTCAACATCTCTTTGCACCAAACATACAGCAGCAGGCATCGTCAGGGTCAGGATTGAACCCACGACCTCCTGTAGACCAGGCGAGGTAGTCAACATCTCCTGTTTCTAAACATACAGCAGCAGGCATCGTCAGGGTCAGGATTGAACCCACGACCTCCTGCGTACCAGGCGAGGTAGTCAACATCTCCTGTTTCTAAACATACAGCAGCAGGCATCGTCAGGGTCAGGATTGAACCCACGACCTCCTGCGTACCAGGCGAGGTAGTCAACATCTCTTTGCACCAAACATACAGCAGCAGGCATCGTCAGGGTCAGGATTGAACCCACGACCTCCTGTAGACCAGGCGAGGTGGTCAACATCTCACAGAACCCACGACCTCCTGCGTACCAGGCGAGGTGGTCAACATCTCACAGAACCCACGACCTCCTGCGTACCAGGCGAGGTGGTCAACATCTCAGCATAGAACCCACGACCTCCTGCGTACCAGGCGAGGTGGTCAACATCTCAGCATAGAACCCACGACCTCCTGCGTACCAGGCGAGGTGGTTAACATCTCGCCCACATTGTACACAACAGGGTCAGGATTGAACCCACGACCTCCTGCGTACCAGGCGAGGTGGTCAACATCTCACAGAACCCACGACCTCCTGCGTACCAGGCGAGGTGGTTAACATCTCGCCCACATTGTACACAGCTGGCCGTCTGCTCACTGCAGTTGGCCTCCGTGCGGGAGGAAAAGGAGCGGCTCCAGGCGGAGGTGATGAGGTGGAGAGGCGAGGAGGAGGAGGAGGAGGTGGAGGAGGAGGTGGTGGAGGGAGACGCGGGGAGGAGGAGGAGGGGGAGGAGGAGAGGGGGGGAGCGAGGAGGTGGATGTGGAGGAGGCTCTGAGGAGGGCGCTGCAAGAGAGAGATGACGCCATCAACAAGTAGGGACATCATCGTCGTCGTCGTCGTCAACGTCAACATCATCGTCGTCGTCATCACCATCATCACCATCATCACCATCATCATTACCATCATCATCACCATCATCACCATCATCACCATCATCATTACCATCACCATCATCACCATCATCGCCATCATCATCACCATCATCACCACCAACATCATTACCATCATCATCACCACCAACATCACCAACATCATCACCATCACCATCATCACCATCATCATCACCACCATCATCGCCATCATCATCGCCATCATCATCACCATCATCATCACCATCATCACCACCACCATCACCATCATCACCATCATCATCATCACCATCATCGCCATCATCATCACCATCATCACCACCATCATCACCACCACCATCATCACCACCATCATCACCACCATCATCACCACCATCATCATCACCATCATCACCATCATCATCACCATCACTGTCCCACCCCCCCCCCCCCCGTGTCCCATCCCCCGTGTCCCCCCCCCCATGTCCCACACCCCCCTCCGTGTCCCACCCCCTGTGTCTCACCCCCCCCCGTGTCCCACCCCCCGTGTCCCACCCTCGTGTCCCACCCCCCGTGTCCCACCCCCCGTGTCCCACCCCCCGTGTCCCACCCCCCGTGTCCCACCCCCCGTGTCCCACCCCTCGTGTCCCACCCCCCGTGTCCCACCCCCCGTGTCCCACCCTCCCCTAGGAGGAGTGCGGTAGAGATGGAGTTGGCCGTCTGTAAGATCGACGTCATGGCACTCAACTCGCAGCTACTGGACGCCATCCAGCAGAAGGTCGATCTCAGTCAGGAGCTCGAAGCCTGGCAGGTGATGGTGGTGATGGTGGTGGTGATGGTGGTGATGGTGGTGATGGTGGTGATGGTGGTGGTGATGGTGGTGATGGTGGTGGTGGTGGTGATGGTGGTGGTGATGGTGGTAGTGATGGTGATGGTGGTGATGGTGGTGGTGATGGTGGTGATGGTGGTGATGGTGGTGGTGATGGTGATGGTGGTGGTGATGGTGGTGGTGGTGGTGATGGTGGTGGTGGTGATGGTGGTGATGGTGATGGTGGTGGTGGTGATGGTGGTGGTGGTGATGGTGGTGATGGTGGTGGTGGTGGTGATGGTGGTGGTGGTGGTGATGGTGGTGATGGTGGTGATGGTGATGGTGGTGATGGTGGTGGTGATGGTGGTGGTGATGGTGGTGGTGATGGTGGTGGTGGTGATGGTGGTGGTGGTGATGGTGGTGGTGGTGGTGGTGGTGGTGGTGATGGTGGTGATGGTGGTGGTGATGGTGGTGATGGTGGTGGTGATGGTGATGGTGGTGATGGTGGTGATGGTGGTGGTGGTGATGGTGGTGGTGATGGTGGTGGTGGTGGTGGTGGTGGTGATGGTGATGGTGGTGGTGGTGATGGTGGTGATGGTGGTGATGGTGGTGGTGGTGATGGTGATGGTGGTGGTGGTGATGGTGGTGATGGTGATGGTGGTGGTGATGGTGGTGGTGGTGGTGATGGTGATGGTGGTGGTGATGGTGATGGTGGTGATGGTGGTGATGATGGTGGTGATGGTGGTGATGGTGGTGATGGTGGTGGTGATGGTGGTGATGGTGGTGGTGATGGTGGTGATGGTGGTGATGGTGGTGGTGATGGTGGTGGTGGTGGTGGTGATGGTGGTGGTGGTGGTGGTGATGGTGGTGGTGATGGTGGTGATGGTGATGGTGGTGATGGTGGTGGTGGTGGTGGTGATGGTGGTGGTGATGGTGGTGGTGGTGGTGATGGTGGTGGTGGTGATGGTGGTGGTGGTGATGGTGGTGGTGATGGTGGTGGTGATGGTGGTGATGGTGATGGTGGTGGTGATGGTGGTGGTGATGGTGGTGGTGGTGATGGTGATGGTGGTGGTGGTGATGGTGGTGATGGTGATGATGGTGGTGATGGTGGTGGTGATGGTGGTGGTGATGGTGGTGATGGTGATGGTGGTGATGGTGGTGATGGTGATGGTGGTGGTGATGGTGGGGGTGGTGGTGATGGTGGTGATGGTGGTGGTGGTGATGGTGGTGATGTTGGTGATGGTGGTGATGGTGGTGGTGATGGTGGTGGTGGTGGTGATGGTGGTGATGGTGATGGTGGTGGTGGTGATGGTGGTGGTGGTGATGGTGGTGGTGATGGTGGTGGTGATGGTGGTGATGGTGATGGTGGTGGTGGTGATGGTGGTGGTGATGGTGGTGGTGGTGGTGATGGTGATGGTGGTGGTGGTGATGGTGGTGATGGTGATGATGGTGGTGATGGTGGTGGTGATGGTGGTGGTGATGGTGGTGGTGATGGTGATGGTGGTGATGGTGGTGATGGTGATGGTGGTGGTGATGGTGGGGGTGGTGGTGATGGTGGTGATGGTGGTGGTGGTGATGGTGGTGATGTTGGTGATGGTGGTGATGGTGGTGGTGATGGTGGTGGTGGTGGTGATGGTGGTGATGGTGGTGGTGATGGTGGTGGTGATGGTGGTGGTGGTGATGGTGGTGGTGGTGATGGTGGTGATGGTGGTGGTGGTGATGGTGATGGTGGTGGTGGTGGTGATGGTGGTGGTGATGGTGGTGGTGGTGATGATGGTGGTGATGGTGGTGGTGATGGTGGTGATGGTGGTGATGGTGATGGTGGTGATGGTGGTGATGGTGGTGATGGTGGTGATGGTGGTGGTGATGGTGGTGGTGGTGGTGGTGGTGGTGATGGTGGTGATGGTGGTGATGGTGGTGGTGATGGTGGTGATGGTGGTGGTGGTGATGGTGATGGTGGTGATGGTGGTGGTGATGGTGGTGATGGTGGTGGTGGTGGTGATGGTGATGGTGGTGATGGTGGTGGTGGTGGTGGTGGTGATGGTGGTGATGGTGGTGGTGGTGATGGTGATGGTGGTGATGGTGGTGATGGTGGTGGTGATGGTGGTGGTGGTGGTGATGGTGGTGGTGGTGATGGTGGTGATGGTGGTGATGGTGATGGTGGTGATGGTGGTGGTGGTGATGGTGGTGATGGTGGTGATGGTGGTGGTGGTGATGGTGGTGATGGTGATGATGGTGGTGGTGATGGTGATGGTGGTGGTGATGATGGTGATGGTGATGCTAATGATCGTAACGCTGATTAATATGATGGTGATAATGCAGTCTGAATTAGATTCTGGAGATTCGTAATGACCGTGTCAGAGACGCTGAGAGCCTGGGTTCAACACCGGGTCTGGGTGTCTCTCTCTCTCTCAGGGGGTTCACGATGGCTGTGTCAGAGACGCTGAGAGCCTGGGTTCAACACCGGGTCTGGGTGTCTCTCTCTCTCTCAGGGGGTTCACGATGGCCGTGCCAGAGACGCTGAGAGCCTGGGTTCAACACCGGGTCTGGGTGTCCCTCTCTCTCTCAGGGGGTTCACGATGGCCGTGTCAGAGACGCTGAGAGCCTGGGTTCAACACCGGGTCTGGGTGTCTCTCTCTCTCTCAGGGGGTTCACGATGGCCGTGTGAGAAACGCTGAGAGCCTGGGTTCAACACCGGGTCTGGGTGTCTCTCTCTCTCTCAGGGGGTTCACGATGGCCGTGTGAGAGACGCTGAGAGCCTGGGTTCAACACCAGGTCTGGGTGTCTCTCTCAGGGGGTTCACGATGGCCGTGTGAGAGACGCTGAGAGCCTGGGTTCAACACCGGGTCTGGGTGTCTCTCTCTCTCTCAGGGGGTTCACGATGGCTGTGTTGCATTGGGAGACCTCAACTCTTGCTGCTATAAAGGTTCACATTTTCCTGTCTTTTTCCCTGTCTCTCCCTGCATCTCCCTGCATCTTCCTGCATCTCTCCCTGCATCTCTCCCTGCATCTCCAAGTGTCTCCCATGGTTTCATGTTCACACCACGGCGGTGTTGTTATTGGTCAACATTCCGCTGTGTTAGACACACACACACACATCTACACACACACACACACGTGTACACACACACTCACGTGTACACACACACACATGTTTACACACACACGTACAGGCACACTCACCAAAACCTCACACACATGTGTACACACACACACCAATATACACACACACTCACACACACACCTATATACATACACACACACCAATATACATACACACACCAATATACACACACTTACACACACCAATATATAATGCGCACACTTTCACACACACACACCAATATGCACACACACACGTGTACACACACACACGTGTACACACACACACTTACACACACGTGTACACTTACACACACACACACTTACACACACACGTGTACACACACACACTTACACACACGTGTACACTTACACACACACACTTACACACACACACTTACACACACGTGTACACTTACACACACGTGTACACTTACACACACACACACTTACACACACGTGTACACTTACACACACACACACACTTACACACACACGTGTACACACACACACACACTTACACACACGTGTACACTTACACACACACACTTACACACGTGTACACTTACACACACACACACACTTACACACACACGTGTACACACACACACTTACACACACGTGTACACTTACACACACACACACACTTACACACGTGTACACTTACACACACACACACACTTACACACACACGTGTACACACACACACACACTTACACACACGTGTACACTTACACACACGTGTACACTTACACACACACACACACACTTACACACGTGTACACACACACACACGCACGTGTACACACACACACACACTTACACACACACACGTGTACACACACACACACGCACGTGTACACACACACACACACTTACACACACACACGTGTACACACACACACACACTTACACACACGTGTACACTTACACACACACACACACTTACACACGTGTACACTTACACACACACACACACTTACACACGCACGTGTACACACACACACACACTTACACACACGTGTACACTTACACACACACACAAACTTACACACGTGTACACTTACACACACACACACACTTACACACACACGTGTACACTTACACACACACACAAACTTACACACGTGTACACTTACACACACACACACACTTACACACACACGTGTACACTTACACACACACACAAACTTACACACGTGTACACTTACACACACACACACACTTACACACACACGTGTACACTTACACACACACACAAACTTACACACGTGTACACTTACACACACACTTACACACACACACGTGTACACACACACACACGCACGTGTACACACACACACACACTTACACACACACACGTGTACACACACACACACGCACGTGTCCACTGCCCCATCTGCATGTCCCCCACAACTTCAACCCCCCAGTTCGCCTCTTCCAGTGTCATGACCTTCGTCATCCTCTGGCTACTGATGTGACATCACCAACATCACCACCATCACCACCATCAACATCAACATCACCACCATCAACATCATCACCATCAACATCAACATCACCACCATCACCAACATCACCACCATCAACATCACCACCATCACCAACATCAACATCATCACCATCACCAACATCAACATCACCAACATCAACATCACCAACATCAACATCACCAACATCAACATCACCACCATCAACAACATCAACATCACCAACATCAACATCACCAACATCAACATCACCACCATCAACAACATCAACATCACCAACATCAACATCACCATCAACAACATCACCACCATGAACAACAATACCACCATCACCACCATGACCACCATCAACATCATAAACATTTTCACCATCACCACCACCACCACCACTACCACCATCACCATCACCACCATCACCACCACCACCATCACCACCATCACCACCACCACCATCATCATCACCACCACCATCACCACCATCACCACCACCATCACCACCACCACCATCACCACCCCCCCCCTTCTCCTCCCCACTCTCCCCATGCCTCGCCAGTGATGCTGGACACGTCAAGATGTGTAAGTGGTGTGGTCACGACGCTCCCTGCAGTCACCACAGTGCAGAGCTCACACGCACACACACACACCTGTGTGTGTGTGTGTACCTGTGTGTGTGTGTACCTGTGTGTGTGTGTGTGTACCTGTGTGTACCTGTGTGTGTCTGTCCACCTGTGTGTGTGTGTGTGTACCTGTGTGTGTGTGTGTACCTGTGTGTGTGTGTGTACCTGTGTGTGTGTAACTGTGTGTGTGTAACTGTGTGTGTGTACCTGTGTGTGTGTACCTGTGTGTGTGTGTACACCTGTGTGTGTGTACCTGTGTGTGTGTACCTGTGTGTGTGTAACTGTGTGTGTGTAACTGTGTGTGTGTACCTGTGTGTGTGTACCTGTGTGTGTGTACCTGTGTGTGTGTACCTGTGTGTGTGTAACTGTGTGTGTGTGTACACCTGTGTGTGTACCTGTGTGTGTGTGTACCTGTGTGTGTGTACCTGTGTGTGTGTGTACCTGTGTGTGTGTACCTGTGTGTGTGTACCTGTGTGTGTGTGTACCTGTGTGTGTGTACCTGTGTGTGTGTGTACCTGTGTGTGTGTGTACCTGTGTGTGTGTACCTGTGTGTGTACCTGTGTGTGTGTGTACCTGTGTGTGTGTACCTGTGTGTGTGTACCTGTGTGTGTGTGTACCTGTGTGTGTGTGTAACTGTATGTGTGTACCTGTGTGTGTGTACCTGTGTGTGTGTACCTGTGTGTGTGTGTACACCTGTGTGTGTGTACCTGTGTGTGTGTACCTGTGTGTGTGTAACTGTGTGTGTGTAACTGTGTGTGTGTGTACACCTGTGTGTGTGTACCTGTGTGTGTGTACCTGTATGTGTGTACCTGTGTGTGTGTACCTGTGTGTGTGTACCTGTGTGTGTGTAACTGTGTGTGTGTGTACACCTGTGTGTGTACCTGTGTGTGTGTGTACCTGTGTGTGTGTACCTGTGTGTGTGTACCTGTGTGTGTGTGTACCTGTGTGTGTGTACCTGTGTGTGTGTGTACCTGTGTGTGTGTGTACCTGTGTGTGTGTACCTGTGTGTGTACCTGTGTGTGTGTACCTGTGTGTGTGTGTGTGTGTGTGTACCTGTGTGTGTGTGTACCTGTGTGTGTGTGTGTACCTGTGTGTGTGTGTACCTGTGTGTGTGTACCTGTGTGTGTGTGTACCTGTGTGTGTGTGTACCTGTGTGTGTGTGTACCTGTGTGTGTGTGTGTGTGTGTACCTGTGTGTGTGTGTACACCTGTGTGTGTACCTGTGTGTGTGTGTGTACCTGTGTGTGTGTGTGTACCTGTGTGTGTGTGTACACCTGTGTGTGTACCTGTGTGTGTGTGTGTGTACCTGTGTGTGTGTGTACCTGTGTGCCTGTGTACCTGTGTGCCTGTGTACCTGTGTGTGTGTGTGCATCTGTGTGTGTGTGTACACCTGTGTGTGTACCTGTGTGTGTGTGTGCATCTGTGTGTGTGTGTACACCTGTGTGTGTGTGTGTACACCTGTGTGTGTGTACCTGTGTGTGTGTACCTGTGTGTGTGTGTACACCTGTGTGTGTGTACCTGTGTGTGTGTGTACACCTGTGTGTGTGTGTGTACCTGTGTGTGTACCTGTGTGTGTGTGTGCATCTGTGTGTGTGTGTACACCTGTGTGTGTGTGTGTACCTGTGTGTGTGTGTACACCTGTGTGTGTGTACCTGTGTGTGTGTACCTGTGTGTGTGTGTACACCTGTATGTGTGTACCTGTGTGTGTGTGTACCTGTGTGTGTGTGTGTACCTGTGTGCCTGTGTACCTGTGTGTGTGTGTACACCTGTGTGTGTGTACCTGTGTGTGTGTGTGACTGTGTGTGTGTGTACACCTGTATGTGTGTGTACCTGTGTGTGTGTGTGTACCTGTGTGCCTGTGTACCTGTGTGCGTGTGTACCTGTGTGTGTGTGTGTGTACCTGTGTGTGTGTGTGTGTACCTGTGTGTGTGTGTACACCTGTGTGTGTGTGTGTACCTGTGTGTGTGTGTACACCTGTGTGTGTGTACCTGTGTGTGTGTACCTGTGTGCGTGTGTACCTGTGTGTGTGTGTGTGTACCTGTGTGTGTGTGTGTGTACCTGTGTGTGTGTGTACACCTGTGTGTGTGTGTGTACCTGTGTGTGTGTGTACACCTGTGTGTGTGTACCTGTGTGTGTGTACCTGTGTGTGTGTGTACCTGTGTGTGTGTGTACACCTGTGTGTGTATACCTGTGTGTGTGTACCTGTGTGTGTGTGTACACCTGTGTGTGTGTACCTGTGTGTGTGTGTACCTGTGTGTGTGTACCTGTGTGTGTGTGTACACCTGTGTGTGTATACCTGTGTATGTGTACCTGTGTGTGTGTGTTCCTGTGTGTGTAACTGTGTGTATACCTGTGTGTGTGTGTAACTGTGTGTGTACCTGTGTGTGTGCCAGTGTACCTGTGTGTTTGTACCTGTGTGTTTGTACCTGTGTGTGTGTAACTGTGTGTGTGTGTACCTGTGTGTGTGCCAGTGTACCTGTGTGTTTGTACCTGTGTGTTTGTACCTGTGTGTGTGTAACTGTGTGTGTGTGTACCTGTGTGTGTGTGTACCTGTGTGTGTGTGTACCTGTGTGTGTGTAACTGTGTGTGTACCTGTGTGTGTGTGTGTAACTGTGTGTGTACCTGTGTGTGTGTACCTGTGTGTGTGTGTACACCTGTGTGTGTACCTGTGTGTGTGTGTACCTGTGTGTGTGTGTACCTGTGTGTGTGTGTACCTGTGTGTGTGTGTACCTGTGTGTGTGTACCTGTGTGTGTGTAACTGTGTGTGTGTGTGTACCTGTGTGTACCTGTGTGTGTGTGTGTACCTGTGTGTGTGTGTACCTGTGTGTGTGTGTGTACCTGTGTGTGTGTGTGTACCTGTGTGTGTGTGTACACCTGTGTGTGTGTGTACCTGTGTGTGTGTGTGTGTGTACCTGTGTGTACCTGTGTGTGTCTGTCCACCTGTGTGTGTGTGTGTGTGTACCTGTGTGTGTGTGTGTACCTGTGTGTGTGTGTGTACCTGTGTGTGTGTGTGTACCTGTGTGTGTGTGTGTACCTGTGTGTGTGTGTGCACCTGTGTGTGTGTGTACCTGTGTGTGTGTGTGTACACGTGTGTGTGTGTACCTGTGTGTGTGTACCTGTGTGTGTGTGTACCTGTGTGTGTGTGTACCTGTGTGTGTGTACCTGTGTGTGTGTGTACACCTGTGTGTGTGTACACCTGTGTGTGTGTGTGTGGGGAGCGGTAGCGTAGTGGTTACACATCAACTTCAAGGACAGTGCATACAGAGTTATGTTTTTGGTTTGCATTATGACTGCAGGTATCGTGGTCTATGCAAACATGACTCCTTGTAAAAAAATTAACCCGTAAAAACAAAGTTTTTCACTATAAATCCTTTATATGCGTGGCGGCTAGAGTCCTCTCGTCCTCTGGCTTGAGATGGCTGCCACCTATGAGTCAGATGATTGCCTGCCACCATTAAACAATCGCCAATTAAATATAATTTATTTTTTCCTAAAAAGTGTAACATTTTGGAACAAAAATTTTCACGAAAATAAATTGTCACGCACAACGAGTTCTGTGTGCAAAATGTCAGCTCGATTGGATCACGGGAAGTGGGTTTAAAAAACGACCGAAAGATTTGCACGGTCCTAAGCAAGCAAGCAAGCGAACTTAATATAAAGGATTTAAAAACTTAACCCGTAAAACAAAGTGTTTCACTATAAATCCTTTATATGCGTGGCGGCTAGAGTCCTCTCGTCCTCTGGCTTGAGATGGCTGCCACCTATGGGTCAGATGATTGCCTGCCACCATTAAACAATTGCTAATTACATATAAAAAATTCCCTAAAAAGTGTAAAGTTATAGAATTTTTTTTTTCACGAAAATCAATTGTCACGCACAACGAGTCTGTGTGCGAAACGTCAGCTCGATTGGATCACGGGAAGTGGGTTTAAAAAAGGACCGAAAGATTTGCACGGTCGTAAGCGCGCAAGCAAGCAAGCGAGCGAGCGAACTTAATATAAGGGATTTTTAAAAAAAGGTGTCAGTTTTGTTGCCAGATAGAAGGGTAAAAAAAAAACAATTATCATGGAATTTTATTGTTTAATATTTCTATTATTTTATTATTTCCCTCCTTAATAAATGCAGAGCTTAGTGACGTCATATTTTCCTAGGAGGTCTGACTTTTCGTGACGTCACTTACGAACGCCCCCATTCCTAATAGTCCCACCGCCACTCACCGTGCCCCCCTTTGCCCCCCCGCCCCTCCGCCCCGGTGTCCGTCGTTCCGTGCCCACCCCCCTCCGCAGGACGACATGCACACGGTGATCAGCCAACAGCTCAAAGAGAAACACAGGCGCGGCACCACCGCCCCCCTCCCCACCGCCGCCAGGAGCCCCCCAGGAGCGCTGCAGCAGCTGGGGGTCCTCTCCTCTCTGTGGGGGGGGGCAGGGGGGGGTAGGGGGGGCGGGGGGGCCCCCCCCCACCGTCATCACCGGCGTCATCGCCGGCACTGCACGAGATTCTGCACGCCGAGGGGAAGACCTTGCTTGCGGCAATCTTCAAGAAGAGCTGAGGGGTGGGTCGGGTGGGGTGGGTGGGGTGGGTGGTGGGGTGGGTGGGATGGGGTGGGTGGGGGTGGTGGGGTTCACGACGGCCGTGTGGGTGGGTGGGGTGGGAGGGGTGGGTGAGTTGGGGTGGGTGGGGTTCACGACGGCCGTGTGGGTGGGTGGGGTGGGTGGTGGGGTGGGTGGTGGGTGGGGTGGGAGGGGTGGGTGAGTTGGGGTGGGTGGGGTTCACGACGGCCGTGTGGGTGGGTGGGGTGGGGTGGGGTGGGTGAGGTGGGGTGGGTGGGGTTCACGATGGCCGTGTGGGTGGGTGGGGTGGGTGGGGTGGGTGAGGTTCACGATGGCCGTGTGGGTGGGTGGGGTTCACGATGGCCGTGTGGGTGGGTGGGGTGGGTGGGTGGGTGAGGTGGGGGTGGGTGGGTGGGGTTCACGATGGCCGTGTGGGTGGGTGGGGTGGGTGGGGTGGGTGAGGTTCACGATGGCCGTGTGGGTGGGTGGGGTTCACGATGGCCGTGTGGGTGGGTGGGGTGGGTGGGGTGGGTGAGGTGGGGTGGGTGGGTGGGGGTTCACGATGGCCATGTGGGTGGGTGGGGTGGGTGGGGTGGGGTGAGGTTCACGATGGCCGTGGGGTGGTGGGGTTCACGATGGCCGTGTGGGTGGGTGGGATGGGTGGGGTGGGGTGGGGTGGGTGAGGTTCACGATGGTCGTGTGGGTGGGTGGGGTTCACGATGTCCGTGTGGGTGGGTGGGGTTCACGGTGGCCGTGTGGGTGGGTGGGGTTCACGGTGGCCGTGTGGGTGGGTGGGGTTCACGGTGGCCGTGTGGGTGGGTGGGGTTCATGATGGCCGTGCGGGTGGGTGGGGTTCATGATGGCCGTGCGGGTGGGTGGGGTTCACGATGGCCGTGAGGCGGTTGGGTGGGGTTCATGATGGCCGTGTGGGTGGGAGGGGTTCACGATGGCCGTGTGGGTGGGTGGGGTGGGTGGGGTGGGTGAGGTTCACGATGGCCGTGTGGGTGGGTGGGGTTCACGATGGCCGTGGTGGGTGGGTGGGGTGGGTGGGGTGGGTGGGTGGGGTTCACGATGGCCATGTGGGTGGGTGGGGTGGGTGGGGTGGGTGAGGTTCACGATGGCCGTGGGGTGGGTGGGGTTCACGATGGCCGTGTGGGTGGGTGGGATGGGTGGGGTGGGGTGGGGTGGGTGAGGTTCACGATGGTCGTGTGGGTGGGTGGGTTCACGATGTCCGTGTGGGTGGGGTGGGGTTCACGGTGGCCGTGTGGGTGGGTGGGGTTCACGGTGGCCGTGTGGGTGGGTGGGGTTCACGATGGCCGTGCGGGTGGGTGGGGTTCATGATGGCCGTGTGGGTGGGTGGGTGGGGTTCACGATGGTCGTGTGGGTGGGTGGGGTTCACGACGGCCGTGTGGGTGGGTGGGGTTCACGATGGCCGTGCGGGTGGGTGGGGTTCATGATGGCCGTGTGGGTGGGTGGGTGGGGTTCACGATGGCCGTGTGGGTGGGTGGGGTTCACGATGGCCGTGTGGGTGGGTGGGGTTCACGATGGCCGTGTGGGTGGGTGGGGTTCACGATGGCTGTGTGGGTGGGGTTCAGGATGACCGTGTGTGTGGGTGGGTGGCTGTGTGGGTGGGGTTCACGGTGGCCATGTGGGTGGGTGGGGTTCACGATGGCCAGAGTCGCCTTACTTGAAGACTGGAATGATGATACACACACAGTGTGGACTAATCCCCATCTGTTCCACACAAACACACACAGATAGTGTGGACTAATCCCCATCTGTTCCACACACACACACAGAGAGTGTGGACTAATCCCCATTTGTTCCACACACACGGCCGATGGCAACGTGCAGTGTGCCAACCTTCACTGTAGGTCACCGCAGCGTTTGGCTACGGGAGACGAGGCTACACGGGGGATCTTTGTCTTTGTTTGATGATGTTGGTGATGGTGGTGATGGTGGTAATGATGATGGTGATGGGGCTGTGTTGTAAAATATCGCGATGAGAGTCGAAACACACATTATATATTGAAAAGCGGATTGTACACACACACACACAGATGATTATTATATATATAAATATAAACTGTGAGCTTATACATAGTGACGAGTGTGTTTGCATGGCTCATAGCGGTGCCAAATCTGCGCTGGGGGTCTAGGAGGGCTGGTTGCGATCAATAAATTTCTCGGCCAAGGTTGTAGAGATCGCTCTCTCGTCTCTGGATGTGTCTTGATAAAGGGGGCTGTTGCTGCTGCTGCTCCTGCTGAAGGGCTATGGGACGAAACGTCGCATTGTAGTGTACGTGCAGGATCATGTGAGGTGCGTGGGTGGTTACTCACATGGGACGTGGGTGGGTGGGTGAGTGAGTGGGTGGGTGAGTGAGTGGGTGAGTGGGTGGGTGGGTGGGTGAGTGGGTGGGTGGGTGGGTAGGTGAGTGAGTGAGTGGGTGGGTGGGTGAGTGAGTGGGTGGGTGGGTGAGTGGGTGGGTGGGTGGGTGAGTGAGTGAGTGGGTGGGTGAGTGGGTGGGTGAGTGAGTGGGTGGGTGAGTGAGTGAGTGGGTGGGTGAGTGGGTGGGTGGGTGGGTGGGTGAGTGGGTGGGTGAGTGAGTGTGTGGGTGGGTGGGTGGGTGAGTGGGTGGATTGGTGAGTGGGTGAGTGGGTGAGTGAGTGGGTGGGTGGGTGAGTGGGTGGGTGGGGTGGGTGGGTGAGTGGGTGGGTGGGTGAGTGGGTGGGTGAGTGGGTGGGTGGGTGGGTGAGTGAGTGGGTGGGTGGGTGGGTGGGTGGGTGGGTGAGTGGGTGGGTGGGTGGGTGAGTGAGTGGGTGGGTGGGTGAGTGGGTGAGTGAGTGAGTGGGTGGGTGAGTGGGTGGGTGGGTGGGTGAGTGAGTGGGTGGGTGAGTGAGTGAGTGAGTGAGTGAGTGAGTGAGTGGGTGGGTGGGTGAGTGAGTGGGTGGGTGAGTGAGTGGGTGTGTGAGTGGGTGAGTGGGTGGGTGGGTGAGTGGGTGGATAGGTGAGTCGGTGAGTGGGTGAGTGTGTGGGTGGGTGGGTGAGTGAGTGAATGGGTGTGTGTCGGTGGGTGAATGAGTGAGTGGGTTGGTGAGTGAGTGGGTGAATGAGTGAGTGAGTGGGTGATTGAATGGGTGAGTGAGTGGGTGTGTGGGTGAGTGAGTGAATGGGTGTGTGGGTTGGTGGGTGAGTGAGTGAATGAGTGGGTGGGTGAGTGGGTGTGTGAGTGGGTGTGTGGGTGGGTGAATGAGTGAGTGAGTGGGTGGGTGGGTTGGTGGGTCAGTGGGTGAATGAGTGAGTGGGTGTGGGGGGATGGGTGAGTTAGTGGGTGAGTGAATGGGTGGGTGGGTTGGTGGGTGAGTGGGTGAATGAGTGATTGAGTGAGTGGGTGAGTGAGTGAATGGGTTGGTGGGTGAGTGAGTGGTTGGGTGAGTGGATGAATAAGTGTGTGGGTGTGTGGGTGGTTGAGTGAGTGGGTGTGTGGGTGGGTGAGTTAGTGGGTGGGTGGGTTGGTGGGTGAGTTGGTGAATGAGTGATTGAGTGAGTGGGTGAGTGAGTGAATGGGTTGGTGGGTGAGTGAGTGGTTGGGTGAGTGGATGAATAAGTGAGTGGGTGTGTGGGTGGTTGAGTGAGTGGGTGTGTGGGTGGGTGAGTTAGTGGGTGGGTGGGTTGGTGGGTGAGTGGGTGAATGAGTGATTGAGTGAGTGGGTGAGTGAGTGAATGGGTGGGTGGGTTGGTGGGTGGGTTGGTGAGTGGGTTGGTGGGTGAGTGGATGAATGAGTGAGTGGGTGTGTGGGTGAGTGAGTGGTTGGGTGAGTGGGTGAATGAGTGAGTGGGTGTGTGGGTGGATGAGTGGGTGAATGAGTGAGTGGGTGTGTGGGTGGATGAGTGGGTGAATGAGTGAGTGGGTGTGTGGGTGGATGAGTGGGTGAATGAGTGAGTGGGTGTGTGGGTGGATGTGTGGGTGAATGAGTGAGTGGGTGTATGGGTGGGTGAGTGGGTGAATGAGTGAGTGGGTGTGTGGGTGGGTGAGTGGGTGAATGAGTGAGTGGGTGTGTGGGTGGATGAGTGGGTGAAGGAGTGAGTGGGTGTGTGGGTGGGTGAGTGGGTGAATGAGTGAGTGGGTGTGTGGGTAGATGAGTGGGTGAATGAGTGAGTGTGTGTGTGGGTGGAGGAGTGGGTGAATGAGTGAGTGTGTGTATGGGTGGGTGAGTGGGTGAATAAGTGAGTGGGTGTGTGGGTGGGTGAGTGGGTGAATGAGTGAGTGGGTGTGTGGGTGGATGAGTGGGTGAATGAGTGAGTGGGTGTGTGGGTAGATGTGTGGGTGAATGAGTGAGTGTGTGGGCGAGTGAGTGAATGATTGAATGGGTGAGTGAGTGGGTGAGTGAATGGGGTGGGTGTGTGGATGGGTGAGTGGGTGGGTGGGTTGGTGGGTGAGTGGGTGAATAGGTGGGTGGGTTGGTGGGTGAGTGAGTGGTTGGGTGAGTGGGTGAATGAGTGAGTGGGTTTTGTGGGTAGATGAGTGGGTGAATGAGTGAGTGGGTGTGTGGGTGGATGAGTGGGTGAATGAGTGAGTGGGTGTGTGGGTGGATGAGTGGGTGAACGAGTGAGTGGGTGTATGGGTGGATGAGTGGGTGAATGAGTGAGTGGGTGTGTGGGTGGATGAGTGGGTGAATGAGTGAGTGGGTGTGTGGGTGGATGAGTGGGTGAATGAGTGAGTGGGTGTGTGGGTGGATGAGTGGGTGAATGAGTGAGTGGGTGTGTGGGTGGATGAGTGGGTGAATGAGTGAGTGGGTGTGTGGGTGGATGTGTGGGTGAATGAGTGAGTGGGTGTATGGGTGGATGAGTGGGTGAATGAGTGAGTGGGTGTGTGGGTGGATGAGTGGGTGAATGAGTGAGTGGGTGTGTGGGTGGATGAGTGGGTGAATGAGTGAGTGGGTGTGTGGGTGGATGAGTGGGTGAAGGAGTGAGTGGGTGTGTGGGTGGATGAGTGGGTGGGTTGGTGGGTGGGTTGGTGGGTGAGTGGATGAATGAGTGAGTGGGTGTGTGGGTAGATGTGTGGGTGAATGAGTGAGTGTGTGGGCGAGTGAGTGAATGATTGAATGGGTGAGTGAGTGGGTGAGTGAATGGGTGGGTGTGTGGATGGGTGAGTGGGTGGGTGGGTTGGTGGGTGAGTGGGTGAATAGGTGGGTGGGTTGGTGGGTGAGTGAGTGGTTGGGTGAGTGGGTGAATGAGTGAGTGGGTGTGTGGGTGGATGAGTGGGTGAATGAGTGAGTGGGTGTGTGGGTGGATGTGTGGGTGAATGAGTGAGTGGGTGTATGGGTGGGTGAGTGGGTGAATGAGTGAGTGGGTGTGTGGGTGGGTGAGTGGGTGAATGAGTGAGTGGGTGTGTGGGTAGATGAGTGGGTGAATGAGTGAGTGTGTGTGTGGGTGGATGAGTGGGTGAATAAGTGAGTGGGTGTGTGGGTGGATGAGTGGGTGAATGAGTGAGTGGGTGTGTGGGTGGATGAGTGGGTGAATGAGTGAGTGGGTGTGTGGGTGGATGAGTGGGTGAATGAGTGAGTGGGTGTGTGGGTGGATGAGTGGGTGAATGAGTGAGTGGGTGTGTGGGTGGATGAGTGGGTGAATGAGTGAGTGGGTGTGTGGGTAGATGAGTGGGTGAATGAGTGAGTGGGTGTGTGGGTAGATGAGTGGGTGAATGAGTGAGTGTGTGTGGGTGAGTCGGGCAAAAACAACTCCCTACCTCGTTCGTACCGGACGGCAACGCTGTGGTCGGCAGTGCCTTGGGGGGAGGGCCAGTGTAGATTGACCTTTCCCTCATGGCGTTTGTACCACCACACCGGCCAAATGGGGGCTCTGGACGGGTGCGAGGGGCTGGTAACCCCTCCACCTTCAATTAATTACCACGACTGAAACATTTTATTAATAAGCTCGTGTCGGAGGCCCCGGGGGAACAGGCGTCTCCTGGCCAAAACCCATTTGGCGGAGCCAGGAGACTGAATCTTTACCCGCGGGGCTCCTCCAGAAACAACAAAAAACGACTGCGGGTGGCCACGTGGAATGTTTGAACGCTCACTGCGGAGGAGAGGCTGCCACTCCTCTGTCGGGAGCTGGACCGGTACCCTCTGGATCTCTGTGGTATTCAGGAGGTCAGGTGGACCGGTTCTGGCTCCTGCCACCATGAGGGGTGGACAGTCCTCTTCTCGGGGCAGGAGACTGCCAAACAAACAGGGAGTGGCTCTTCTTCTGAACAAAAGAATGAAGGGGGCGTGGGAGCGTGGCGGTGAGGTGTGGGAAGCTGTAAGCCCCAGGCTACTTTGGGCTCGCCTTCCCATCAACTGGAGGCGAGGAGTGGTGGTCGTGGTTACTTATGCCCCCTCTGAAGATGAACATCCGTGAAGGGATGCAGGCAAGGCCGATGAGTCGGACGCCTTCTATGACCTCCTGTCACAGGTGCTGGCTAAAGTGGCCACTCGGGACAGAGTCATCTTGTTGGGTGACTTCAATGCCCGAGTTGGTCATGATGCTGGCACCTGGTCTGGAGTAATTGGAAGGCATGGGCCACATCAGCTCAATAACAACGGTAGGAGGCTGCTAGATTTTTGTGCAGCCCATGGGCTTGTAATTACCAACACAGTTCCGGCATCGGCGCATCCACACAACATCATGGATGCATGCCGGGTCCAAGCAAGAACATCTGCTGGACTACGTAGTGATGGAACAACGGGACAAAGTGGGGATATTTGAGGCTGGAGTGCCTCAGTCAAGCGGCATTATCTTTTCATCGGTTGCGTAACGCTGTGTGGAAGCTACCTGGTCTGTCGCTCCGCACGAAGCTTCAGGTCTTCTCGCCCACGGTCATTCCCTCCCTTCTCTACGCTTGCGACACGTGGACCCCCCTAATGGAACATCTTCACCGGGTTAGAAACATTTAGGCTGGCCTGCCTACGATCCATCCTGGGTTTAACCAGGCTGGATTGTGTGAGGAGCTCACAAATCTTGTAATGATTTGGACAAAGTCCCATCGGTGAGCTCCTCCGACAGGCAAGGCTGCGTTGGCTGAGTCATGTAGCCCGCATGCCCAGCCACCGCATGCCTAAACAGCTTTTGTTCGGCCGGATCGAGGGGGCTAAACGGGCGCGGCACGGGCTAGAGAAGAGATGGAGTGACGCGGTACAGGAGGACGTGGAGCTGAGTGGACTTGCCGATGACCGGTACCAGCGGTGTCAAGATCGGCCTCTGTGGAGGAGGCTCGTGAAGGACGCTACTGGGCAGTTGGAGGCAGTCGCCCTCCAACAACAACGGAGGGCGGAGGAGCGACGCTCACAACAACGAGCGGAGCGCCGGGTGGCTAAAGCACAGCAAGTTGGCACAGTAGGGGGCACAGGTGGTGCATCAGCCAGTCATCTCGGTCATCTCAGTCAGTCGACCCGTGGCACCTGCTGGGTCTGCCCCGTGACCTCCTCCTCATGCACCTAGCCTGGCACAGCAGTACAACCCATGGCACCTGCTGGGTCTGCCCCGTGACCTCCTCCTCATGCACCTAGCCTGGCACAGCAGTACAACCCATGGCACCTGCTGGGTCTGCCCCGTGACCTCCTCCTCATGCACCTAGCCTGGCACAGCAGTACAACCCATGGCACCTGCTGGGTCTGCCCCGTGACCTCCTCCTCATGCACCTAGCCTGGCACAGCAGTCAACCCATGGCACCTGCTGGGTCTGCCACGTGACCTCCTCCTCATGCACCTAGCCTGGCACAGCAGTACAACCCATGGCACCTGCTGGGTCTGTCACGTGACCTCCTCCTCATGCACCTAGCCTGGCACAGCAGTCAACCCATGGCACCTGCTGGGTCTGCCCCGTGACCTCCTCCTCATGCACCTAGCCTGGCACAGCAGTACAACCCATGGCACCTGCTGGGTCTGCCCCGTGACCTCCTCCTCATGCACCTAGCCTGGCACAGCAGTACAACCCATGGCACCTGCTGGGTCTGCCCCGTGACCTCCTCCTCATGCACCTAGCCTGGCACAGCAGTACAACCCATGGCACCTGCTGGGTCTGCCCCGTGACCTCCTCCTCATGCACCTAGCCTGGCACAGCAGTCAACCCATGGCACCTGCTGGGTCTGCCACGTGACCTCCTCCTCATGCACCTAGCCTGGCACAGCAGTACAACCCATGGCACCTGCTGGGTCTGCCACGTGACCTCCTCCTCATGCACCTAGCCTGGCACAGCAGTACAACCCATGGCACCTGCTGGGTCTGCCACGTGACCTCCTCCTCATGCACCTAGCCTGGCACAGCAGTACAACCCATGGCACCTGCTGGGTCTGTCACGTGACCTCCTCCTCATGCACCTAGCCTGGCACAGCAGTACAACCCATGGCACCTGCTGGGTCTGTCACGTGACCTCCTCCTCATGCACCTAGCCTGGCACAGCAGTACAACCCATGGCACCTGCTGGGTCTGCCACGTGACCTCCTCCTCATGCACCTAGCCTGGCACAGCAGTACAACCCGTGGCACCTGCTGGGTCTGCCCCGTGACCTCCTGCGAGCGGGCGTTCGACACTTCACGTGGCAGCCTCAAGGTGCACGTGGCCTGGCACCAGCGTCGTGGTGACGTCACCGCCGCTGAGTGGCGAATGGCGGTTGTTGTTGTTGGAGATTCCTACGCTGTGACGTCACAACGCAGTGCGTGTGGGGCGGGACCTTGGCGCGGTGACGTCACCACGCAAGTCGTCAACCACGCGGCGAGCCTACGCGGTGACGTAATCACGCAGGAGGTGCGTGACGTCACCACGCAGGGTGTTTGTGGTGATGCGGTGGGGGGGGAAGGCGTGCGGTGACGTCACCACGCAGTGTGTGCGTGACGTCACCCACGCAGAATGTGCGTGAGGTATCGGCGAGCCTACGCGGTGACGTAATCACGCAGGGTGTGCGTGACGTCACCACGCAGGGTGTGCGTAAGGAGGGGTGGGCAAGCTTACGCGGTGACGTCACCACGCAGGGTGTGCGTGAGGGGTGTTGTGAGCTTACGTGGTGACGTCACCACGCAGCGTGTGCGTGACGTCACCACGCAAGGTGTGCGTGAGGGGTGGGCGAGCTTACGCGGTGACGTCACCACGCAGGGTGTGCGTGAGGGGTGTTGTGAGCTTACGTGGTGACGTCACCACGCAGGGTGTGCGTGACGTCACCACGCAGCGTGTGCGTGAGGGGTGGGCGAGCTTACGCGGTGACGTCACCACGCAGCGTGTGCGTGAGGGGTGGGCGAGCTTACGCGGTGACGTCACCACGCAGCGTGTGCATGACGTCACCACGCAGGGTGTGCGTGAGGAGGGGTGGGCGAGCTTACGCGGTGACGTCACCACGCAGGGTGTGCGTGAGGGTGAGTGAGCCTACGCGGTGACGTCACCACGCAGCGTGTGCGTGACGTCACCACGCAGGGTGTGCGTGAGGAGGGGTGGGCAAGCTTACGCGGTGACGTCACCACGCAGCGTGTGCGTGACGTCACCACGCAGAGTGTGCGTGACGTCACCACGCAGGGTGTGCGTGAGGAGGGGTGGGCGAGCTTACGCGGTGACGTCACCACGCAACCCCCCCCCTCCCCACTTTAAAATGGCGGTGCTCGCCTAGGTAGGAGGAAGGAGGCGTTTCGACAGCGGCGATGTTAGCGTGACGTCACCACGCAGCGTGTGCGTGACGTCACCACGCAGCGTGTGCGTGAGGGGTGGGCGAGCTTACGCGGTGACGTCAGCACGCAGCGTGTGCGTGAGGGGTGGGCGAGCTTACGCGGTGACGTCACCACGCAGGGTGTGCGTGAGGGGTGTTGTGAGCTTACGTGGTGACGTCACCACGCAGGGTGTGCGTGACGTCACCACGCAGCGTGTGCGTGAGGGGTGGGCGAGCTTACGCGGTGACGTCAGCACGCAGGGTGTGCGTGAGGGGTGTTGTGAGCTTACGTGGTGACGTCACCACGCAGGGTGTGCGTGACGTCACCACGCAGCGTGTGCGTGAGGGGTGGGCGAGCTTACGCGGTGACGTCAGCACGCAGGGTGTGCGTGAGGGGTGTTGTGAGCTTACGTGGTGACGTCACCACGCAGGGTGTGCGTGACGTCACCACGCAGCGTGTGCGTGAGGGGTGGGCGAGCTTACGCGGTGACGTCACCACGCAACCCCCCCCCCTCCCCACTTTAAAATGGCGGTGCTCGCCTAGGTAGGACGAAGGAGGCGTTTCGATAGCGGCGATGTTAACGCTCGGACGGGAGCGTCCCGTGAGTTTCCCTTCCCCGTCACCGCCGTCGTCACGGACCGTCTTTGTCTCTCTCTCTCTCTCTCTCCCTGCGCGCGTGTGGCCGCAGCGGCGTTTTGTTGTTGGCGAGGGGGCGAGGAGGTTGTTGTTCTTGTAGCAGCAGCAGCGCGAAGCCTGAGGCCTTGCTGGTGGTTGTTAGTGGTGGGACTTGGCTCGCTAGGCCGCGACACTGAAACTCGCTCGGTAGGGCTTTATCCACTGCTAGACTGGACACTGTGGTAGTGGTAGTGATGGTCTCTACCCTGTGTGTGTGTCTACACGTGTCCCTCTGTGTGTTAGCATCATCACCACCGTGGTCTCTCCACTGCTAGACTGGACACTGGGGTAGTGGTGGTGGTCGTGGTGATGGTCTATACCCTGTGTGTGTGTCTACACGTGTCCCTCTGTGTGTTAGCATCATCACCACCGTGGTCTCTCTACTGCTAGACTGGACACTGGGGTAGTGGTGGTGGTCGTGGTGATGGTCTCTACTCTGTGTGTGTGTCTACACGTGTCCCTCTGTGTGTTAGCATCATCACCACCGTGGTCTCTCCACTGCTAGACTGACACTGGTGGTGGTGATGGTCTCTACCCTGTGTGTGTGTCTACCCCCGTGACCCTCTGTGTGGTCATCATCATCACCGTGGTCTCGCTACTGCTAGACTGGACACTGGTGATGGTGCCTACGCTGTGTGTGTGTGTCTACCCCACGTGTCCCTCTGTGTGGTCATCATCATCACCGTGGTCTCTCCACTGCTAGACTGGACACTGTGGTAGTGGTGATGGTCTCTACCCTGTGTGCGTGTCTACTCCACGTGACCTTCTGTGTGATCATCATCATCACCGTGGTCTCTCCACTGCTAGACTGACACTGGTGGTGATGGTTTCTACCCTGTGTGTGTGTCTACCCCACGTGTCCCTCTGTGTGGTCATCATCATCACCGTGGTCTCTCCACTGCTAGACTGACACTGGTGATGGTATCTACCCTGTGTGTGCGTGTCTACCCCACGTGTCCCTCTGTGTGGTGATCATCACCGTAACCCGCCACAGATTTATCTGAACCGGTCCTGGGCCTCCCCTAGGTCGCCTCGGCCTCGAATCGGTAACCTGGTGTTTGCAGCGTGCGGTTGAGCGTGCCACACTGTGTAGCTGCCACTCGCTGACTACAGCACTTGCCCCAGCATTCTGCTAGAGGCTATACGGGGGATCTTTGTCTGTGTGCGTGTGTTGTGGGCAGCACTTGCCCCAGCATTCTGCTAGAGGCTATACGGGGATCTTTGTCTGTGTGCGTGTGTTGAACAGCACTTGCCCCAGCATTCTGCTAGAGGCTATACGGCGGATCTTTGTCTGTGTGCGTGTGTTGTGAACAGCACTTGCCCCAACATTCCATGAAGGCTATACGGGGGATCTTTGTCTTCGTGCTGAGTGACGGCACTTGCCCCAGCATTCTGCTAGAGGCTATACGGGGATCTTTGTCTGTGTGCTTGTGTTGAACAGCACTTGCCCCAGCATTCTGTTAGAGGCTATACGGGGGATCTTTGTCTGTGTGCGTTTGTTGTGGACAGCACTTGCCCCAGCATTCTGTTAGAGTCTATACGGGGGCTCTTTGTCTGTGTGCTTGTGGTGGACTGCACTTGCCCCAGCATTCTGCTAGAGGCTACCCGGGGGCTTTTTGTCTGTGTACATCTGTGTTGAACAGCACTTGCCCCAGCATTCTACTAGAGGCTATCCGGGGGATCTTTGTCTGTGTACATCTGCGATGGACAGCACTTGCCCCAGCATTCTACTAGAGGCTATCCGGGGGATCTTTGTCTGTGTACATCTGCGATGAACAGCACTTGCCCCAGCATTCTACTAGAGGCTATCCGGGGGATCTTTGTCTGTGTACATCTGCGATGAACAGCACTTGCCCCAGCATTCTACTAGAGGCTATGCGGGGGATCTTTGTCTGTGTACATCTGCGATGAACAGCACTTGCCCCAGCATTCTACTAGAGGCTATCCGGGGGATCTTTGTGTACATCTGCGATGGACAGCACTTGCCCCAGCATTCTGCTAGAGGCTATACGGGGCATCTTTGTCTGTGTACATCTGTGTTGAACAGCACTTGCCCCAGCATTCTACTAGAGGCTATCCGGGGGATCTTTGTCTGTGTACATCTGTGATGGACAGCACTTGCCCCAGCATTCTGCTAGAGGCTATACGGGGGATCTTTGTCTGTGTACATCTGCGGTGAACAGCACTTGCCCCAGCACTCCGTGAAGGCTACACGGGGGATCTTTATCTGTGTACATCTGCGATGGACAGCACTTGCCCTAGCATTCTGCTAGAGGCTACCCGGGGGATCTTTATCTGTGTGCTTGAAGGTGATGGAGCCCCCCGCGATGGAGGAGGAGGTGGTGGGGGGGGGTCTCCAGGCGATGGCCGATGATGACGAAGACATCGACCAGTACAACGACGACACGTTCGGTGCCGGGGCCACTGGTACGGTGGTGATGGTGGTGGTGGCGGCGGTGGTGGTGGTGGTGGGTAGGGGGGGGTGGTGGTGGTGGTGGTGGGTAGGGGGGGTGGTGATGCTGGTGGTGGTGCTGATGGTGGTGGTGCTGATGGTGGTGGTGCTGATGGTGGTGGTGCTGATGATGGTGGTGGTGGTGGTGATGGTGGTGCTGCTGCTGCTGGTGGTGGTGGTGCTGCTGCTGCTGCTGGTGGTGGTGGTGATGGTGGTGGTGCTGCTGCTGGTGGTGGCATCAGTGACTCACCCCCCCTCTCCACCCCGCAGACGAAGACTGGGAACCCTCCCAGGACTCCCCGTTGCTCTCTCTCCCCACACTGTACAACCCCCCGCCGCACCACCACCACAACAACCACAACAACCACAACAACCACCACCACCACCCGCACCACCCGCACCACCACCACCCCTGCGACGATCCCTGGCCGCACGAGAGCTCCCTGCTGCTGCTGCTGCCCCCCTGTTCCTCGCCCGGCGGGGTCGGGGTGGGGGTGGGGTGCGAGGGGGATGAGGGGGACGACGGTGAGGGCGGCGAGGCGGACGAGCGTGCGAACGACTCGCTGGCGGAGAGCGGCTTCGAGGACAGCATCAGCAAGCTGGTGCTGGAGGACGACATGGAGGATCCGGCGGTGATCAGGGCCGGGGTACGAAGGCCGCTCACGGAGGTGAGGTCTGCAGGGGCAAGTGTGAGAGTGGTGTGAGTGGTGTGAGTGAGTGGTGTGTGGGTGTGTGGTGTGGTATGTGGTGAGAGTGGTGAGTGGTGTGAGTGAGTGGTGTGTGGTGAGTGTGTGGTGAGTGTGTGGTGAGAGTGGTGTGAGTGAGTGGTGTGTGGGTGTGTGGTGTGGCGTGAGGTGGGTGAGGTGAGTGGGTGTGTGAGTGGGTGAGTGGTGTATGGTGTGTGTGGGTGAGTGAGAGTGGTGTGAGTGTGTGGTATGGTGTGTGGTGAGAGTGGTGGTGAGTGGTGTGTGGTGTGGTGTGAGGTGGGTGAGGTGAGTGGGTGGGTGAGTGGGTGAGTGAGTGAGAGTGGTGTGAGTGTGGTATGTGGGTGAGAGTGGTGTGAGTGAGAGTGGTATGGTGAGTGGTGAGAGTGCTGGAGGACGACATGGAGGATCCGGCGGTGATCAGGGCCGGGGTACGCAGGCCGCTCACGGAGGTGAGGTCTGCAGGGGCGAGTGAGTGTGTGGTGAGAGTGGTGAGTGTGTGGTGAGAGTGGTGAGTGTGTGGTGAGAGTGGTGAGTGTGTGGTGAGAGTGGTGAGTGTGTGGTGAGAGTGGTGAGTGTGTGGTGAGAGTGGTGTGAGTGAGTGGTGTGTGGGTGTGTGGTGTGGTGTGAGTGGGTGAGTGGTGTATGGTGTGTGTGTGTGGGTGAGTGAGAGTGGTGTGAGTGAGTGGTGTGAGTGAGTGGTGTGTGGGTGTGTGGTGTGGTGTGAGTGGGTGAGTGGTGTATGGTGTGTGTGTGTGTGAGTGTGTGGTGAGAGTGGTGTGAGTGTGTGGTGTGTGGTGAGAGTGGTGTGAGTGAGTGGTGTGTGGGTGTGAGTGGGTGTGTGAGTGGGTGAGTGGTGTATGGTGTGTGGTGTGAGTGGGTGAGTGGTGTATGGTGTGTGGTGTGTGTGGGTGAGTGTGTGGTGTGTGGTGAGAGTGGTGTGAGTGTGTGGTGTGGTGTGAGTGGGTGTGTGAGTGGGTGTGTGAGTGGGTGAGTGGTGTATGGTGTGTGTGAGTGGTGTGTGTGTGGTATGGTATGTGGTGAGAGTGTGTGGTATGTGGGTGAGAGTGGTGAGAGTGTGTGGTATGGTGTGTGGTGAGAGTGGTGAGAGTGCTGGAAGACGACATGGAGGATCCGGCGGTGATCAGGGCCGGGGTACGCAGGCCGCTCACGGAGGTGAGGTCTGCAGGGGCGAGTGAGTGTGTGGTGTGGTATGTGGTGAGAGTGGTGAGTGTGTGGTGAGAGTGGTGAGTGGTGTGAGTGAGTGGTGTGTGGGTGTGTGGTGTGGTGTGAGTTGTGTATGGTGTGTGTGTGTGGGTGAGTGAGAGTGGTGTGTGGTGAGAGTGGTGTGAGTGGGTGTGTGGTGTGGTGTGAGTGGGTGAGTGGTGTATGGTGTGTGTGTGTGTGAGTGTGTGGTGAGAGTGGTGTGAGTGTGTGGTGTGTGGTGAGAGTGGTGTGAGTGAGTGGTGTGTGGGTGTGAGTGGGTGTGTGAGTGGGTGTGTGAGTGGGTGAGTGGTGTATGGTGTGTGGTGTGTGTGGGTGAGTGTGTGGTGTGTGGTGAGAGTGGTGTGAGTGTGTGGTGTGGTGTGAGTGGGTGTGTGAGTGGGTGAGTGGGTGTGTGAGTGGGTGAGTGGTGTATGGTGTGTGTGAGTGGTGTGTGTGTGGTATGGTATGTGGTGAGAGTGTGTGGTATGTGGGTGAGAGTGGTGAGAGTGTGTGGTATGTGGGTGAGAGTGGTGTGAGTGTGTGGTATGGTGTGTGGTGAGAGTGGTGAGAGTGCTGGAAGACGACATGGAGGATCCGGCGGTGATCAGGGCCGGGGTACGCAGGCCGCTCACGGAGGTGAGGTCTGCAGGGGCGAGTGTGTGGTGTGAGGTGGGTGAGTGGTGTGTGGTGTGGGGTTTGTGGTGTGGGGTGGGGGTGTGTGGTGTGGTGAGAGTGGTGAGTGTGTGGTATGGTATGTGGTGAGAGTGGTGAGTGAGTGGTGGGTGAGTGGTGTATGGTCTGTGTGGGTGAGTGAGAGTGGTGTGAGTGTGTGGTATGATGAGTGGTGTGGGTGAGAGTGGTATGGTGTGTGGTGAGAGTGGTGAGAGTGCTGGAGGACGACATGGAGGATCCGGCGGTGATCAGGGCCGGGGTACGCAGGCCGCTCACGGAGGTGAGGTCTGCAGGGGCGAGTGAGTGTGTGGTGTGGTATGTGGTGAGAGTGGTGTGTCGTGTGGGGTGTGATTGTGTGGTGTGAGTGAGTGGTGTGAGTGTGTGGTGAGAGTGGTATGGTGTGTGTGTGGTGTGTGTGTGGTGTGTGTGTGTGTGTGAGTGGGTGTGTGGTGGGGTGTGAGGTGTGAGGTGAGTGGTGTGGGGTTAGTGGTGTGTGTGGGTGCGGTGTGAGTGAGGTGTGTGAGTGGGTGTGTGGTATGTGGTGAGAGTGGTGTGTGTGGTGCGAGTGTGTGATGCGAGTGTGTGATGCGAGTGTGTGATGCGAGTGTGGTATGTGGTGCGAGTGGTGTGAGTGAGTGGTGGAGGGACCCGGCGGTGCTCCGGGCTGGGGTACGCAGGCCGCTCACGGAGGTGAGGCCTGCAGGGGGGGGTCTGCAGGGGTGTGTGTGTGAGTGTGTAAGGGTGTGGTTGGGTGGATGTTGTGGGGTGTGTGGTGTGGGGTGTGGTGTGTGGGTGAGTGGTGTGTGTGTAGTGTGTGTGGTGTGAGTGAGTGGTGTGTGGGTGAGTGGTGTGGGTGTGGTGTGAGGTGTGTGTGGGCGAGGTGTGTGTGGGTTAGTGGCGAGATTTGGGTGAGGTGTGTTGTGTGTTTCCACTGTGGTTCTGCGTTGGCTGGGTCACGTTGTCCGCGTGCCCAGCCACCGCATGCCCAGCCACCGCATGCCCAGCCACCGCATGCCCAGCCACCGCATGCCCAGCCACCGCATGCCCAAGCAGCTTTTCTTTGGCCGCGTAGAGGGGGCTTAACAGGCGCGGCACGGGCTAGAGAAGAGATGGAGTGATGGGTGAGTGGGTGGGTGAGGCACGGGCTAGAGAAGAGATGGAGTGATGGGTGAGTGAGTGGGTGGCATGGGCTAGAGAAGAGATGGAGTGATGGGTGAGTGAGTGGGTGGGTGAGGCACGGGCTAGAGAAGAGATGGAGTGATGGGTGAGTGAGTGAGTGGGTGGCACGAGCTAGAGAAGAGATGGAGTGATGGGTGAGTGAGTGACACGCGCTAGAGAAGAGATGGAGTGATGTGGTACAGGAGGACGTGGGGCTGAGTGGACTTGCCGATGACTGGTACCAGCGGTGTCAAGATCGGTCTCTGTGGAGGAGGCTCGTGAAGGACGCTACTGAACAGTTGGAGGCAGTCGCCCTCCAACGACAACGGAGGGCGGAGGAGCGACGCTCACAACAACGAGCGGAGCGCCGAGTGGCTAAAGCACAGCAAGTTGGCACAGTAGGGGGCACAGGTGGTGCATCAGCCAGTCATCTCGGTCAGTCGACCCATGGCACCTGCTGGGTCTGTGACCTCCCGCCAGCGGGCGTTCGACACTTCACGTGGCCTCAAGGTGCACATGGCCTGGCACAAGCGTCGTGGTGACGTCACCGCCACTTGGTGGCGAATGGCGGTTGTTGTTGTTGTGTGTGTCGTGCAGTGCAGTGCCGGCCTTTGGGTAAAGTCGCGTAGATAGGTTCAAAGAAAGATTTACATGGGGATCTTTGTGCGTGCGTGCTTGTGTGTGTGTGTGTCTGTGTGTGTCTGTGTGTCTGTGTGTCCGCGTGCGTGTGTGTGTGTGTGTCCGCGTGTGTGTGTGTGTCCGCGTGTGTGTGTGTGTCCGCGTGCGTGTATGTGTGTGTCCGCTTGCTTGTGTGTGTGTGTGTGTGTCCGCGTGTGTGTGTGTGTGTGTCCGCTTGCTTGTGTGTGTGTGTCCGCTTGCTTGTGTGTGTGTGTCCGCGTGCTTGTGCGTGTGTGTGTGTCAGCGTGCTTGTGTGTGCGTGTGTGTGCGTGTGTGTGTGTGTCCGCGTGTGTGTGTCCGCGTGCTTGTGCGTGTGCGTGTGTGTGTGTCCGCGTGCTTGTGTGTGTGTCCGCGTGCTTGTGTGTGCGTGTGTGTGTCCGCGTGCGTGTGTGTGTCCGCGTGCGTGTGTGTGTGTCCGCGTGCTTGTGCTTGTGTGTGTGTCCGCGTGCTTGTGCGCGTGTGTGTGTCCGCGTGCTTGTGCGCGTGTGTGTGTCCGCGTGCTTGTGCGCGTGTGTGTGTCCGCGTGCTTGTGCGCGTGTGTGTGTCCGCGTGCTTGTGTGTGCGCGTGTGTGTGTCCGCGTGCTTGTGTGTGCGCGTGTGTGTGTCCGCGTGCTTGTGTGTGCGCGTGTGTGTGTCCGCGTGCTTGTGTGTGTCCGCGTGCTTGTGTGTGTCCGCGTGCTTGTGTGTGTCCGCGTGCTTGTGTGTGTCCGCGTGCTTGTGTGTGCGCGTGTGTGTGTCCGCGTGCTTGTGTGTGCGCGTGTGTGTGTCCGCGTGCTTGTGTGTGCGCGTGCTTGTGTGTGCGCGCGTGTGTGTGTCCGCGTGCTTGTGTGTGCGCGTGTGTGTGTCCGCGTGCTTGTGTGTGCGCGTGTGTGTGTCCGCGTGCTTGTGTGTGCGCGTGTGTGTGTCCGCGTGCTTGTGTGTGCGCGTGTGTGTGTCCGCGTGCTTGTGTGTGCGCGTGTGTGTGTCCGCGTGCTTGTGTGTGCGCGTGTGTGTGTCCGCGTGCTTGTGTGTGCGCGTGTGTGTGTCCGCGTGCTTGTGTGTGCGCGTGTGTGTGTCCGCGTGCTTGTGTGTGCGCGTGTGTGTGTCCGCGTGCTTGTGTGTGCGTGCGTGTGTGTGTCCGCGTGTTTGTGTGTGCGTGCGTGTGTGTGTCCGCGTGCTTGTGTGTCCGCGTGCTTGCGTGTGTGTGTGTCCGCGTGCGTGTGTGTGTGTCCGCGTGCGTGCGTGTGTGTGTGTGTCCGCGTGCGTGCGTGCGTGCGTGTGTGTGTGTCCGCGTGCGTGCGTGCGTGCGTGTGTGTGCGTGCGTGCGTGCGTGTGTCCGCGTGCGTGCGTGTGTCCGCGTGCGTGCGTGCGTGTGTCCGCGTGCGTGCGTGCGTGTGTCCGCGTGCGTGCGTGCGTGTGTCCGCGTGCGTGCGTGTGTCCGCGTGCGTGCGTGCGTGTGTGTGTCCGCGTGCGTGCGTGCGTGTGTGTGTCCGCGTGCGTGCGTGTGTGTGTCCGCGTGCGTGCGTGCGTGTGTGTGTCCGCGTGCGTGCGTGCGTGTGTGTGTCCGCGTGCGTGCGTGCGTGTGTGTGTCCGCGTGCGTGCGTGCGTGCGTGTGTGTCCGCGTGCGTGCGTGCGTGCGTGTGTGTGTGTGTCCGCGTGCTTGTGCGTGCGTGTGTGTGTGTCCGCGTGCTTGTGCGTGCGTGTGTGTGTGTCCGCGTGCTTGTGCGTGCGTGTGTGTGTGTCCGCGTGCTTGTGCGTGCGTGTGTGTGTGTCCGCGTGCTTGTGCGTGCGTGTGTGTGTGTCCGCGTGCTTGTGCGTGCGTGTGTGTGTGTCCGCGTGCTTGTGCGTGCGTGTGTGTGTGTCCGCGTGCTTGTGCGTGCGTGTGTGTGTCCGCGTGCTTGTGCGTGCGTGTGTGTGTCCGCGTGCTTGTGCGTGCGTGTGTGTGTCCGCGTGCGTGCGTGCGTGTGTGTGTCCGCGTGCGTGCGTGCGTGTGTGTGTCCGCGTGCGTGCGTGTGTGTGTGTCCGCGTGCGTGCGTGCGTGTGTGTGTGTCCGCGTGCTTGTGCGTGCGTGCGTGTGTGTGTGTCCGCGTGCTTGTGCGTGCGTGCGTGTGTGTGTGTCCGCGTGCTTGTGCGTGTGTGTGTGTGTGTCCGCGTGCTTGTGCGTGTGTGTGTGTGTGTCCGCGTGCTTGTGCGTGTGTGTGTGTGTGTCCGCGTGCTTGTGCGTGTGTGTGTGTGTGTGTCCGCGTGCTTGTGCGTGTGTGTGTGTGTGTCCGCGTGCTTGTGCGTGTGTGTGTGTGTGTCCGCGTGCTTGTGCGCGTGTGTGTGTCCGCGTGCTTGTGCGCGTGTGTGTGTCCGCGTGCTTGTGCGCGTGTGTGTGTCCGCGTGCTTGTGCGCGTGCTTGTGCGTGTGTGTGTGTGTGCGCGTGCTTGTGCGTGTGTGTGTGTGTCCGCGTGCTTGTGCGTGTGTGTGTGTGTCCGCGTGCTTGTGCGTGTGTGTGTGTGTTCCGCGTGCTTGTGCGTGTGTGTGTGTGTGTCCGCGTGCTTGTGCGTGTGTGTGTGTGTGTCCGCGTGCTTGTGCGTGTGTGTGTGTGTGTCCGCGTGCTTGTGCGTGTGTGTGTGTGTGTCCGCGTGCTTGTGCGTGTGTGTGTGTGTGTCCGCGTGCTTGTGCGTGTGTGTGTGTGTGTCCGCGTGCTTGTGCGTGTGTGTGTGTCCGCGTGCTTGTGCGTGTGTGTGTGTCCGCGTGCTTGTGCGTGTGTGTGTCCGCGTGCTTGTGCGTCGTGTGTGTGTCCGCGTGCTTGTGCGCGTGTGTGTGTCCGCGTGCTTGTGCGTGTGTGTGTGTGTGTGTCCGCGTGCTTGTGCGTGTGTGTGTGTGTGTCCGCGTGCTTGTGCGTGTGTGTGTGTCCGCGTGCTTGTGCGTGTGTGTGTGTGTGTGTCCGCGTGCTTGCGCGTGTGTGTCCGCGTGCTTGCGCGTGTGTGCGCGTGCTTGCGCGTGTGTGTGTGTCCGCGTGCTTGCGCGTGTGTGTGTGTCCGCGTGCTTGCGCGTGTGTGTGTGTGTCCGCGTGCTTGCGCGTGTGTGTGTGTCCGCGTGCTTGCGCGTGTGTGTGTGTCCGCGTGCTTGCGCGTGTGTGTGTGTGTCCGCGTGCCTGCGCGTGCGTGTGTGTGTGTCCGCGTGCCTGCGCGTGCGTGTGTCCGCGTGCCTGCGCGTGCGTGCGTGTGTGTGTCCGCGTGCCTGCGCGTGCGTGCGTGTGTGTGTCCGCGTGCTTGCGCGTGCGTGCGTGTGTGTGTGTCCGCGTGCTTGTGCGTGCGTGCGTGTGTGTGTCCGCGTGCTTGTGCGTGCGTGCGTGTGTGTGTCCGCGTGCTTGTGCGTGCGTGCGTGTGTGTGTCCGCGTGCTTGTGCGTGCGTGCGTGTGTGTGTCCGCGTGCTTGTGCGTGCGTGCGTGTGTCCGCGTGTGTGCGTGCGTGTGTGTGTGTGTCTGCGTGTGTGCGTGCGTGCGTGTGTGTGTATCCGCGTGCGTGCCCCTTGGTGCACGATGGCTGTTCCAGGACTCTGCGATTGTGGATAGCCTCTGCTCCATGAGCAGTTGGAGGGGACTCATGAATAGGTCGCTCACGGTAAGACTCTGCGCTGTGGTGTGTAGCTCGCTCTCTCTCGTCTCCCTGAGACCCGGTCTCCCTGAGTCTCTCCCACCCTGAGACCCGGTCTCCCTGAGTCTCTCACCCTGAGACCCGGTCTCCCTGAGTCTCTCTCACCCTGAGACCCGGTCTCCCTGAGTCTCTCTCACCCTGAAACCCGGTCTCCCTGAGTCTCTCACCCTGAGACCCGGTCTCCCTGAGTCTCTCTCACCCTGAGACCTGGTCTCCATGAGTCTCCCACCCTGAGACCCGGTCTCCCCGAGTCTCCCACCCTGAGACCCGGTCTCCCTGAGTCTCTCACCCTGAGACCCGGTCTCCCTGAGTCTCCCACCCTGAGACCCGGTCTCCCTGAGTCTCTCACCCTGAGACCCGGTCTCCCTGAGTCTCTCTCACCCTGAGACCTGGTCTCCCTGAGTCTCTCTCACCCTGAGACCCGGTCTCCCTGAGTCTCCCACCCTGAGACCCGGTCTCCCTGAATCTCTCCCACCCTGAGACCCGGTCTCCCTGAGTCTCTCTCACCCTGAGACCCGGTCTCCCTGAGTCTCTCTCACCCTGAGACACGGTCTCCCTGAGTCTCCCACCCTGAGACACGGTCACCCTGAGACACGGTCTCCCTGAGTCTCTCACCCTGAGACACGGTCTCCCTGAGTCTCTCACCCTGAGACCCGGTCTCCCTGAGTCTCCCACCCTGAGACCCGGTCTCCCTGAGTCTCTCACCCTGAGACACGGTCTCCCTGAGTCTCTCACCCTGAGACCCGGTCTCCCTGAGTCTCCCACCCTGAGACCCGGTCTCCCTGAGTCTCCCACCCTGAGACACGGTCTCCCTGAGTCTCCCACCCTGAGACCCGGTCTCCCTGAGTCTCCCACCCTGAGACCCGGTCTCCCTGAATCTCTCCCACCCTGAGACCCGGTCTCCCTGAATCTCTCCCACCCTGAGACCCGGTCTCCCTGAGTCTCTCACCCTGAGACCCGGTCTCCCTGAGTCTCCCACCCTGAGACCCGGTCTCCCTGAATCTCTCCCACCCTGAGACCCGGTCTCCCTGAATCTCTCCCACCCTGAGACCCGGTCTCCCTGAGTCTCTCTCACCCTGAGACCCGGTCTCCCTGAGTCTCTCCCACCCTGAGACCAGGTCTCCCTGAGTCTCTCACCCTGAGACCCCGGTCTCCCTGAGACCCGGTCTCCCTGAGTCTCTCCCACCCTGAGACCCGGTCTCCCTGAGTCTCTCACCCTGAGACCAGGTCTCCCTGAGTCTCTCACCCTGAGACCAGGTCTCCCTGAGTCTCTCACCCTGAGACCAGGTCTCCCTGAGTCTCTCTCACCCTGAGACCCGGTCTCCCTGAGTCTCTCTCACCCTGAGACACGGTCTCCCTGAGTCTCTCACCCTGAGACCCGGTCTCCCTGAGTCTCCCACCCTGAGACCCGGTCTCCCTGAGTCTCCCACCCTGAGACCCGGTCTCCCTGAGTCTCTCACCCTGAGACCCGGTCTCCCTGAGTCTCTCTCACCCTGAGACCCGGTCTCCCTGAGTCTCCCACCCTGAGACCCGGTCTCCCTGAGTCTCTCACCCTGAGACCCGGTCTCCCTGAGTCTCTCACCCTGAGACCCGGTCTCCCTGAGTCTCTCACCCTGAGACCCGGTCTCCCTGAGTCTCTCTCACCCTGAGACACGGTCTCCCTGAGTCTCTCACCCTGAGACCCGGTCTCCCTGAGTCTCCCACCCTGAGACCCGGTCTCCCTGAGTCTCCCACCCTGAGACCCGGTCTCCCTGAGTCTCTCACCCTGAGACCCGGTCTCCCTGAGTCTCTCACCCTGAGACCCGGTCTCCCTGAGTCTCTCACCCTGAGACCCGGTCTCCCTGAGTCTCTCACCTTGAGACCAGGTCTCCCTGAGTCTCTCTCACCCTGAATCTCTCTCACCCTGAGACCCGGTCTCCCTGAGTCTCCCACCCTGAGACCAGGTCTCCCTGAGTCTCTCACCCTGAGACCAGGTCTCCCTGAGTCTCTCACCCTGAGACCCGGTCTCCCTGAGACCCGGTCTCCCTGAGTCTCCCACCCTGAGACCCGGTCTCCCTGAGTCTCCCACCCTGAGACCCGGTCTCACTGAGTCTCTCACCCTGAGACCAGGTCTCCCTGAGTCTCTCACCCTGAGACCAGGTCTCCCTGAGTCTCTCACCCTGAGACCCGGTCTCCCTGAGTCTCCCACCCTGAGACCCGGTCTCCCTGAGTCTCCCACCCTGAGACCCGGTCTCACTGAGTCTCTCACCCTGAGACCCGGTCTCCCTGAGTCTCTCACCCTGAGACACGGTCTCCCTGAGTCTCTCACCCTGAGACCCGGTCTCCCTGAGTCTCCCACCCTGAGACCCGGTCTCCCTGAGTCTCCCACCCTGAGACCCAGTCTCCCACCCTGAGACCCGGTCTCCCTGAGTCTCTCACCCTGAGACCCGGTCTCCCTGAGTCTCCCACCCTGAGACCCGGTCTCCCTGAGTCTCTCACCCTGAGACCCGGTCTCCCTGAGTCTCTCCCACCCTGAGACCCGGTCTCCCTGAGTGTCTCACCCTGAGACCCGGTCTCCCTGAGTCTCCCACCCTGAGACCCGGTCTCCCTGAGTCTCCCACCCTGAGACCCGGTCTCCCTGAGTCTCCCACCCTGAGACCCGGTCTCCCTGAGTCTCCCACCCTGAGACCCGGTCTCCCTGAGTCTCTCCCACCCTGAGACCCGGTCTCCCTGAGTGTCTCACCCTGAGACCCGGTCTCCCTGAGTCTCCCACCCTGAGACCCGGTCTCCCTGTGTCTCTCCCACCCTGAGACCCGGTCTCCCTGAGCCCCTCGCCCTGAGACCCGGTCTCCTTGAGTCTCCCACCCTGAGACCCGGTCTCCCTGAGTCTCTCACCCTGAGACCCGGTCTCCCTGAGTCTCCCACCCTGAGACCCGGTCTCCCTGAGTCTCCCACCCTGAGACCCGGTCTCCCTGAGTCTCTCACCCTGAGACCCGGTCTCCCTGAGTCTCTCACCCTGAGACCCGGTCTCCCTGAGCCCCTCACCCTGAGACACGGTCTCCCTGAGTCTCTCACCCTGAGACCCGGTCTCCCTGAGTCTCTCACCCTGAGGCCCGGTCTCCCGGAGTCTCTCTCACCCTGAGACCCGGTCTCCCTGAGTCTCTCTCACCCTGAGACACGGTCTCCCTGAGTCTCTCTCACCCTGAGACACGGTCTCCCTGAGTCTCTCTCACCCTGAGACCCGGTCTCCCTGAGTCTCTCTCACCCTGAGACCCGGTCTCCCTGAGTCTCTCTCACCCTGAGACCCGGTCTCCCTGAGTCTCTCTCACCCTGAGACCCGGTCTCCCTGAGTCTCTCTCACCCTGAGACCCGGTCTCCCTGAGTCTCTCTCACCCTGAGACCCGGTCTCCCTGAGTCTCTCTCACCCTGAGACCCGGTCTCCCTGAGTCTCTCTCACCCTGAGACCCGGTCTCCCTGAGTCTCTCTCACCCTGAGACCCGGTCTCCCTGAGTCTCTCACCCTGAGACCCGGTCTCCCTGAGTCTCTCCCACCCTGAGACCCGGTCTCCCTGAGTCTCTCCCACCCTGAGACCCGGTCTCCCTGAGTCTCTCCCACCCTGAGACCCGGTCTCCCTGAGTCTCTCACCCTGAGACCCGGTCTCCCTGAGTCTCCCACCCTGAGACCCGGTCTCCCTGAGTCTCCCACCCTGAGACCCGGTCTCCCTGAGTCTCCCACCCTGAGACCCGGTCTCCCTGAGTCTCTCACCCTGAGACCCGGTCTCCCTGAGTCTCCCACCCTGAGACCCGGTCTCCCTGAGTCTCTCTCACCCTGAGACCCGGTCTCCCTGAGTCTCTCTCACCCTGAGACCCGGTCTCCCTGAGTCTCTCTCACCCTGAGACCCGGTCTCCCTGAGTCTCTCTCACCCTGAGACCCGGTCTCCCTGAGTCTCTCTCACCCTGAGACCCGGTCTCCCTGAGTCTCTCACCCTGAGACCCGGTCTCCCTGAGTCTCTCACCCTGAGACCCGGTCTCCCTGAGTCTCTCACCCTGAGACCCGGTCTCCCTGAGTCTCTCCCACCCTGAGACCCGGTCTCCCTGAGTCTCCCACCCTGAGACCCGGTCTCCCTGAGTCTCCCACCCTGAGACCCGGTCTCCCTGAGTCTCTCTCACCCTGAGACCCGGTCTCCCTGAGTCTCTCACCCTGAGACCCGGTCTCCCTGAGTCTCTCACCCTGAGACCCGGTCTCCTTGAGTCTCTCACCCTGAGACCCGGTCTCCCTGAGTCTCTCACCCTGAGACCCGGTCTCCCTGAGTCTCTCACCCTGAGACCCGGTCTCCCTGAGTCTCTCACCCTGAGACCCGGTCTCCCTGAGTCTCCCACCCTGAGACCCCGGTCTCCCTGAGTCTCTCACCCTGAGACCCGGTCTCCCTGAGTCTCTCTCACCCTGAGACCCGGTCTCCCTGAGTCTCTCACCCTGAGACCCGGTCTCCCTGAGTCTCCCACCCTGAGACCCGGTCTCCCTGAGTCTCCCACCCTGAGACCAGGTCTCCCTGAGTCTCTCACCCTGAGACCAGGTCTCCCTGAGTCTCCCACCCTGAGACCCGGTCTCCCTGAGTCTCTCACCCTGAGACCCGGTCTCCCTGAATCTCCCACCCTGAGACCCGGTCTCCCTGAGTCTCTCACCCTGAGACCAGGTCTCCCTGAGTCTCTCACCCTGAGACCAGGTCTCCCTGAGTCTCCCACCCTGAGACCCGGTCTCCCTGAATCTCTCACCCTGAGACCCGGTCTCCCTGAGTCTCTCACCCTGAGAACAGGTCTCCCTGAGTCTCTCACCCTGAGACCAGGTCTCCCTGAGTCTCTCACCCTGAGACCCGGTCTCCCTGAGTCTCCCACCCTGAGACCCGGTCTCCCTGAGTCTCCCACCCTGAGACCCGGTCTCCCTGAGTCTCTCTCACCCTGAGACCCGGTCTCCCTGAGTCTCTCTCACCCTGAGACCCGGTCTCCCTGAGTCTCTCTCACCCTGAGACCCGGTCTCCCTGAGTCTCTCTCACCCTGAGACCCGGTCTCCCTGAGTCTCTCTCACCCTGAGACCCGGTCTCCCTGAGTCTCTCACCCTGAGACCCGGTCTCCCTGAGTCTCTCTCACCCTGAGACCCGGTCTCCCTGAGTCTCTCACCCTGAGACACGGTCTCCCTGAGTCTCTCACCTTGAGACCCGGTCTCCCTGAGTCTCTCTCACCTTGAGACCCGGTCTCCCTGAGTCTCTCTCACCCTGAGACCCGGTCTCCCTGAGTCTCTCACCCTGAGACCCGGTCTCCCTGAGTCTCTCACCCTGAGACCCGGTCTCCCTGAGTCTCTCACCCTGAGACACGGTCTCCCTGAGTCTCTCACCCTGAGACCCGGTCTCCCTGAGTCTCTCTCACCCTGAGTCTCTCACCCTGAGTCTCTCACCCTGAGTCTCTCACCCTGAGACCCGGTCTCCCTGAGTCTCTCTCACCCTGAGTCTCTCACCCTGAGTCTCCCACCCTGAGACCCGGTCTCCCTGAGTCTCCCACCCTGAGACCCGGTCTCCCTGAGTCTCTCACCCTGAGTCTCCCACCCTGAGACACGGTCACCCTGAGTCTCCCACCCTGAGACACGGTCTCCCTGAGTCTCTCCCACCCTGAGACCCGGTCTCCCTGAGTCTCCCACCCTGAGACCCGGTCTCCCTGAGTCTCTCCCACCCTAAGACCCGGTCTCCCTGAGTCTCCCACCCTGAGACCCGGTCTCCCTGAGTCTCTCTCACCCTGAGACCCGGTCTCCCTGAGTCTCTCACCCTGAGACCCGGTCTCCCTGAGTCTCCCACCCTGAGACCCGGTCTCCCTGAGTCTCCCACCCTGAGACCCGGTCTCCCTGAATCTCTCACCCTGAGACCCGGTCTCCCTGAGTCTCCCACCCTGAGACCCGGTCTCCCTGAGTCTCTCACCCTGAGACCCGGTCTCCCTGAGTCTCCCACCCTGAGACCCGGTCTCCCTGAGTCTCTCCCACCCTGAGACACGGTCTCCCTGAGTCTCTCCCACCCTGAGACCCGGTCTCCCTGAGTCTCTCCCACCCTGAGACCCGGTCTCCCTGAGTCTCCCACCCTGAATCTCTCCCACCCTGAGACCCGGTCTCCCTGAGTCTCTCACCCTGAGACCCGGTCTCCCTGAGTCTCTCCCACCCTGAGACCCGGTCTCCCTGAGTCTCTCCCACCCTGAGACCCGGTCTCCCTGAGTCTCTCACCCTGAGACCCGGTCTCCCTGAATCTCTCCCACCCTGAGACCCGGTCTCCCTGAGTCTCTCCCACCCTGAGACCCCGGTCTCCCTGAATCTCTCCCACCCTGAGACCCGGTCTCCCTGAGTCTCTCACCCTGAGACCCGGTCTCCCTGAATCTCTCCTACCCTGAGACCCGGTCTCCCTGAGTCTCTCCTACCCTGAGACCCGGTCTCCCTGAGTCTCTCACCCTGAGACCCGGTCTCCCTGAGTCTCTCACCCTGAGACCCGGTCTCCCTGAGTCTCTCACCCTGAGACCCGGTCTCCCTGAATCTCTCCTACCCTGAGACCCGGTCTCCCTGAGTCTCTCCTACCCTGAGACCCGGTCTCCCTGAGTCTCTCCTACCCTGAGACCCGGTCTCCCTGAGTCTCTCACCCTGAGACCCGGTCTCCCTGAGTCTCTCACCCTGAGACCCGGTCTCCCTGAGTCTCTCACCCTGAGACCCGGTCTCCCTGAATCTCTCCTACCCTGAGACCCGGTCTCCCTGAGTCTCTCCTACCCTGAGACCCGGTCTCCCTGAGTCTCTCACCCTGAGACCCGGTCTCCCTGAGTCTCTCACCCTGAGATTTGTGGTTGGTGATGGTGGCGGGAACGCCGCAGACTTCCTACACAGCGGGGCGGCATCTCACGGTTTTAGTTGTTGGGTCACGGTGGTTGCTGTCACGGTGGTGGTGGTGGTGGTTGCTGTCACGGTGGTGGTGGTGGTGGTTGCTGTCACGGTGGTGGTGGTGGTGGTTGCTGTCACGGTGGTGGTGGTGGTGGTTGCTGTCACGGTGGTGGTGGTGGTTGCTGTCACGGTGGTGGTGGTGGTTGCTGTCACGGTGGTGGTGGTGGTTGTTGCTGTCACGGTGGTTGGATGATTTGTGGTTAATATCTCGCCACCCTTTTGAAGTTGTCTACGCGTGCGCGTGTCTACGTGTGTGTGTGTGTACACGTGTGTGTGTCTCTACGTGTGTGTGCGTGTGTGAGTGTGTGTGTGTGTCTCTACGTGTGTGTGCGTGTCTGTGTGTGTGTGTGTGGGGAGCGGTGGGTGTAGTGGTTAGCGCTACGCTGCGCTACGAACCCGGCGACCCGAGTTCGATTCCCACTCACGGCCAACACCCAGTGACGATTATCTGAACCGGTCCTGGGCCTCCCCTAGGTCGACTCAGCCTCAAATAAGTAAACCTGGGTGTAGCGGTGTGGTGTAGTGAACATCGCTAGCACTGGGGAGACAAAGGCGGCCGGGCGTGGTGGTGCTGGCCACCCACCCCCTCGTGTGCCGTGCCGGCCTTCATAGGTGCTCGCTAACAGCACTTGCCCCTACAGTCTGTTAAGGCTACACGGGGGATCTTTGTCCACTTGTGATCGTTACTAGCAGCACTTGCCCCTGCAGCCCTGTGATGCTACCTGGGGCACCTGTGTCTGCCTTTCTGTGTGGGGGGGTGTGTGGGAGTGTCCATACAGCCCTGTTGTGTGACACTAGCTTTGTCTGTGTGTGTCTGTGTGTGTCTGTGTGTGTGTGTCTCTGTGTCTGTGTCTGTCTGTGTGTGTCTCTGTGTCTGTGTGTCTTTGTGTGTGTGTGTGTCTTTGTCTCTGCGTGTGTACGTGTCTCTCTGTGTGTGTCTCTGCGTGTCTCTACGTGTCTCTGTGTGTCTCTGTGTGTGTGTCTCTGTGTGTGTGTGTGTGTGTCTCTGTGTGTGTGTGTGTGTCTCTGTGTCTGTGTGTCTGTGTGTCTTTGTGTGTGTGTCTTTGTCTCTGTGTGTGTGTCTTTGTCTCTGCGTGTGTACGTGTGCCTCTCTGGGTGTGTCTCTGCGTGTCTCTGTGTGTGTGTGTGTGTGTCTCTGCGTGTGTGTGTATCTCTGTGTCTCTGCGTGTGTGTGTATCTCTGTGTGTCTCTGCGTGTGTGTGTGTCTCTGTGTGTGTGTGTGTGTCTCTGCGTGTGTGTGTGTCTCTGCGTGTGCGTGCGTGTGTCTCTGCGTGTGTGTGTGTCTCTCTGCGTGTGTGTGTCTCTGTGTGTGTGTCTGCGTGTGTGTGTGTGTCTCTGCGTGTGTGTGTGTGTCTGTGTGCGTGTGTGTGTCTCTGCGTGTGGTGGACGTAGCCCCCTCCCCCACTGCAGCCCAGCATCTGGGGCTCCCCCCCCGCCCACGTGATGAGTCAGCTGACCCACAGCCTGCCCCCATCACACGTGGTGAGTGCTGCCCCCCCCCGATCCTATAACCCCCCGATCCTATAACCCCCTCCCCCCGATCCTATAACCCCCTGATCCTATAACCCCCTCCCCCCGATCCTATAACCCCCTGATCCTATAACCCCCCGATCCTATAACCCCCTACCCCCGATCCTATAACCCCCTGATCCTATAACCCCCCGATCCTATAACCCCCTACCCCGATCCTATAACACCCTACCACGATCCTATAACACCCTACCCACGATCCTATAACCCCCTCCCCCTGATCCTATAACAACCCCTCCCCCAGATCCTATAACAACCCCCTACTAATCCTACAATTGTTCCCCCCACTAATGCTACAATCATCCCCACTAACCCTACACTTACCCCCCCCACTAATCCTTCACTTACCCCCCCACTAACCCTACACTTCCCCCCCCACCACTAACCCTACACTTCCCCCCCCCACTAATCCTACAAGTGTGCCCCCCCTAAACCTACACTTACCCCCCCACTAATCCTACACTTACCCCCCCACTAATCCTACACTTACCCCCCCCCCCCACTAATCCTACACTTCCCCCCACTAATCCTACAAATGTTCCCCCCACTAACCCTACACTTACCCCCCCCCCCCCCACTAATCCTACACTTCCCCCCACTAATCCTACACTTGTTCATTGTTTCCCCCCACTAATGCTACAATTCCCCCCCCCCCACCTCAGGACCACTCGCTGTTTCATGCGATGGAATGTGGCGTCGGTGGTGGTGGCGTTGGTGGTGGCGGTGGGTGGCGTTGGTGGTGGTGGCGGTGGTGGTGCTCCACCCCTCATGGTGGAGGAGCTGGAGAGGAGTTTGGTGGGGGGCCCTCCTGCCCCCCCACTGAGACAGCCCCAGGCCTTCGGGACCCCCCCCACGTACCCCCCCCCACCACCACCGTCGCTGCTGCAGCAGCAGCTGCTGATGCAGCAGCTGCAGCATCAGCATCACGTGAGAGATGTGGGTGGATGGGCTCTCGTTTGGAATGGTGGGTGGGTGGGTGAGTGGGTGGGTGGGTGAGAGATGTGGGTGGATGGGCTCTCGTTTGGAATGGTGGGTGGGTGGATGAGTGGGTGGGTGGGTGAGAGATGTGGGTGGATGGGCTCTCGTTTGGAATGGTGGGTGGGTGGGTGAGTGGGTGGATGGGTGAGAGATGTGGGTGGATGGGCTCTCGTTTGGAATGGTGGGTGGGTGGGTGAGTGGGTGGGTGTTTGGGTGGTTGGGTGGGTAGGAGACAGGGTGGATGGGTGACAGGGTGGGTGGATGGGCTCTCGTTTGGAATGGTGGGTGGGTGGGTGGGTGAGTGGGTGGGTGGGTGAGAGATGTGGGTGGATGGGCTCTCGTTTGGAATGGTGGGAGGGTGGGTGGGTGAGTGGGTGGGTGGGTGAGAGATGTGGGTGGATGGGCTCTCGTTTGGAATGGTGGGAGGGTGGATGGGTGAGAGATGTGGGTGGATGGGCTCTCGTTTGGAATGGTGGGTGGGTGGGTGGGTGAGTGGGTGGGTGGATGAGAGATGTGGGTGGATGGGCTCTCGTTTGGAATGGTGAGTGGGTGGGTGGGTGAGAGATGTGGGTGGATGGGCTCTCGTTTGGAATGGTGGGTGGGTGAGTGGGTGGGTGGGTGAGAGATGTGGGTGGATGGGCTCTCGTTTGGAATGGTGGGTGGGTGGGTGAGTGGGTGGGTGGGTGAGAGATGTGGGTGGATGGGCTCTCGTTTGGAATGGTGGGTGGGTGGATGAGTGGGTGGGTGGGTGAGAGATGTGGGTGGATGGGCTCTCGTTTGGAATGGTGGGTGGGTGGGTGAGTGGGTGGGTGTTTGGGTGGTTGGGTGGGTAGGAGACAGGGTGGATGGGTGACAGGGTGGGTGGATGGGCTCTCGTTTGGAATGGTGGGTGGGTGGGTGGGTGAGTGGGTGGGTGGGTGAGAGATGTGGGTGGATGGGCTCTCGTTTGGAATGGTGGGAGGGTGGGTGGGTGAGTGGGTGGGTGGGTGAGAGATGTGGGTGGATGGGCTCTCGTTTGGAATGGTGGGAGGGTGGGTGGGTGAGTGGGTGGATGGGTGAGAGATGTGGGTGGATGGGCTCTCGTTTGGAATGGTGGGTGGGTGGGTGGGTGAGTGGGTGGGTGGATGAGAGATGTGGGTGGATGGGCTCTCGTTTGGAATGGTGAGTGGGTGGGTGGGTGAGAGATGTGGGTGGATGGGCTCTCGTTTGGAATGGTGGGTGGGTGAGTGGGTGGGTGGGTGGGTGAGAGATGTGGGTGGATGGGCTCTCGTTTGGAATGGTGGGTGGGTGGGTGAGTGGGTGGGTGGGTGAGAGATGTGGGTGGATGGGCTCTCGTTTGGAATGGTGGGTGGGTGGGTGGGTGAGTGGGTGGGTGGGTGAGAGATGTGGGTGGATGGGCTCTCGTTTGGAATGGTGGGAGGGTGGGTGGGTGAGTGGGTGGGTGGGTGAGAGATGTGGGTGGATGGGCTCTCGTTTGGAATGGTGGGAGGGTGGGTGGGTGAGTGGGTGGGTGGGTGAGAGATGTGGGTGGATGGGCTCTCGTTTGGAATGGTGGGAGGGTGGGTGGGTGGGTGGTTGGGTGGGTAGGTGGGTGGGTAGGAGACAGGGTGGATGGGTGACAGGGTGGGTGGATGGGCTCTCGTTTGGAAGGGTAGGTGGTTGGGTGAGTGAGTGAGTGAGAGAGTGGGTGGGTGGGTGAGAGGGTGGGTGGCTGACTGGGTGGGTGGTTGGCTGGATGGCTGGGTGGGTGACGGGGTGGGTGGGTGGCGGGCTGGGTGGGTGGCGGGGTGGGTGGGTGGTCGAGTGCGGTGGTGGTGGTGCCACCCACCCACCTCTCTGTGTGTGCGTGTGTCCAGGTTCTGCGTGTGATGCCTCCACATCTCCGTCGGCAGCAGCAGCAGCAGCACCCTGGGCTTGCAATGCCCTACGGTGGCAGGGCCTCTCCCACACACGGCCTTGGTACACAGGTGTGTGTCACTGTGTGTGTCACTGTGTCACGGCGTGTGTGTCACGGCGTGTGTGTCACTGTGTGTCACTGTGTCAGTGTGTGTACGTGTGTGTGTCACTGTGTGTGTCACAACGTGTGTGCGTGTCAGTGTGCGTGTGTGTGTGTCACTGTGTGTCAGTGTGCGTGTGTGTGTGTGTGTGTGTCACTGTGTGTGTGTGTGTCACTGTGTGTGTGTGTGTGTCACTGTGTGTGTGTGTGTGTGTCACTATGTGTGTGTGTGTCACTATGTGTGTGTGTGTGTGTGTCACTATGTGTGTGTGTGTGTCACTATGTGTGTGTGTGTGTGTGTCACTATGTGTGTGTGTGTGTGTCACTATGTGTGTGTGTGTGTCACTATGTGTGTGTGTGTGTGTGTCACTATGTGTGTGTGTGTGTCACTATGTGTGTGTGTGTGTGTGTCACTATGTGTGTGTGTGTGTCACTATGTGTGTGTGTGTGTGTCACTATGTGTGTGTGTGTGTGTCACTATGTGTGTGTGTGTCACTATGTGTGTGTGTGTGTCACTATGTGTGTGTGTGTGTGTGTCACTATGTGTGTGTGTGTGTGTGTCACTATGTGTGTGTGTGTGTCACTATGTGTGTGTGTGTGTCACTATGTGTGTGTGTGTGTGTCACTATGTGTGTGTGTGTAGGGCTGCCAACTCTCCCCGCAGGCGTTTGCCCAGCTGCAGAGAAACGTGGCCCTGCTGAGGCCTGGCCAGGTGAGGGGGGGGTGGGGGGGGGGTGGGGGGAGGGGGTGGGGGGGTGAGGGGGGGTGAGGGGGGGTGAGGGGGGAGCTTGTGGAATGACGCCACAACCCCAGTGGGATTGGCCCCACGGCATTGCTGGTGTCCACCACCACCACGGTGGTGGTGGTGGTTGTTGTTGTTGCCCGATGACACGCAGGCAGACACGCAGGCAGGCAGACACGCAGGCAGGCAGGCAGACACGCAGGCATGCAGACACGCAGGCATGCAGACACGCAGGCAGGCAGACACGCAGGCAGACACGCAGGCAGGCAGACACGCAGGCAGACACGCAGGCATGCAGACACGCAGGCATGCAGACACGCAGGCAGGCAGACACGCAGGCAGGCAGACACGCAGGCATGCAGACACGCAGGCAGGCAGACACGCAGGCAGACACGCAGGCATGCAGACACGCAGGCAGGCAGACACGCAGGCATGCAGACACGCAGGCAGGCAGACACGCAGGCATGCAGACACGCAGGCAGGCAGACACGCAGGCAGACACGCACGCAGGCATGCAGACGCAGGCAGGCAGACACGCAGGCAGGCAGACACGCAGGCAGACACGCAGGCAGGCAGACACGCAGGCAGACGCGCAGGCAGACACGCACGCAGGCAGACACGCAGACACGCAGGCAGACACGCAGGCAGACACGCAGGCAGACACGCAGGCAGGCAGACACGCAGGCAGGCAGACACGCAGGCAGGCAGACACGCAGGCACGCAGACGCACACACGCAGACGCACACACGCAGACGCACGCAGACGCACGCAGACGCACGCACGCAGACGCACGCAGACGCACGCAGGCGCACGCAGGCGCACGCAGACGCACGCAGACGCACGCAGACGCGCGCACGCAGACGCGCGCACGCAGACGCGCGCACGCACGCAGACGCACACACGCAGACGTGTAGTGTTGTACAGACGGACTCTTCAACGTCTTTCGTAGCACACACTTTAATTCGTCTCATGAACACAGTCTCTACGCACCGAGGGCTATACGGTCCCCTCACCCGTTACACTCAGAACGTACAAGCCCCCGCACCCTACAGGCCACTTAATATCCCGCTCTTTCAATGCCCTCTGACTGGACCTAGGGAGATGTCTCCCCCCCCCGACCACTGGTCACCCTGTGAGCCCTAGCCCTGACAAGGGCTGGAGGGCCTGGTCCAGGCTCCTAGGCTTCTTCCGCCGTCTTGGGTCTTCGTGTCGCCGAATTCCCCCCAGAGCTCTGAGCGCTCCGGCTTTTATACCTGTTCGTCGCCGGGTTGTCCAATCCCCGGCCACCTTGTGGAACCCTGTGACTGGTCGTTCCCAATCTGCTTTTGGATCCCAATTCGCCCTATCCGACCCCTGGCAGGTTAGGTCGCGCGGGAAAACCTCCGTCAACGATTTGCTCTCCCAGTTTGCGAACATCGAGCAGTTAACTCTGCTGCAGATGCATGGGCTGAGTGTTTCACTTTGTGTGTGTGTCTCTCTCCTCTCCCCCCCCCTCCCTCTCTCCCCCCCTCCCCCCTCCCTCTCCCCCCTTCCTCTCCCCCCCTCTCCCCCCTCCCTCTTCTCTCCCCCCTCCCTCCTCTCCTCTCTCCCCCCCCCCTCTCTCCCTTCCTCTCTCTTCTTCTCCCCCCCTCCCTCTCCCCCCTCCCTCTCCCCCCCCCCTCTCCCCCCCTCTCCCCCCTCCCTCCCTCTTCTCTCTCTCCTTCCTCCCTCTCCCCCCCTCCCTCCTCTCCTCCTCTCTCTCCCCCCCTTCCTCTCTCTTCTCTCCCCCTTCTCTCCCCCCCTCTCCCCCCCCCCCTCTCCCCCCTCCCTCCCCCCCTCTCCCCCCTCCCTCTTCTCTCCCCCCCCCCCCCCCCTCTCCCCCCTCCCTCCCTTCTCCCCTCTCCCCCCCCCCCAGGCGGGCCGCTTGAGTCCCAGCCACTTTATCCGCCTGGGCCCCCCACTGGGCCCCCCACTTGGCCCCCCACTGGGCCCCCCACTGGGCCTGCCGGGAAGAGCCGTGGGCCCCCCCCCACTGGGTGGAGGGGGGCCCGGGCCCCCCACTCCGTCGCCTCTGCAGGGGCTGCCACGGACGCACCCGCCCCCCTTCTACGGCGGCGTCCACCGTCACGCCCAGCCGCCCACTCCACCCGTACAGAGCCTCAGGTCGCTCGCCCACACGCTCGCTCGCCCGTACGCTCGCCCGCACGCTCGCCCACACGCTCGCTCACTCAGTCGTTCGCTCATTCGCTCACCTCACTCGCTCGCCCACTCGCTCGCCCACTCGCTCGCCCACACGCTCGCCCACACGCTCGCCCACACGCTCGCCCACACGCTCGCCCACACGCTCGCCCACACGCTCGCTCCGCCCACACGCTCGCCCACACGCTCGCCCACACGCTCGCCCCACACGCTCGCTCGCTCGCCCACACGCTCGCTCGCCCACACGCTCGCTCGCCCACACGCTCGCTCGCCCACACGCTCGCTCGCCCCACACGCTCACTCACTCACTCGCGCACTCGTTCACTCACCATGTGGGAGTCGGTGGTGGTGGTTTTTGTGGTTAAGTAGATTGTTGTTGTGGTTGTTGTAATTGTTGTTGTGGTTGTTGTGGTGGTTGTTGTAATTGTTGTTGTGGTTGTTGTAATTGTTGTTGTGGTTGTTGTGGTGGTTGTTGTAATTGTTGTTGTGGTTGTTGTAATTGTTGTTGTGGTTGTAATTGTTGTTGTGGTGGTTGTCGTTCAGGTTTTCCAGGCCTCAGCCGGGCGAACTCCACCTCAGCACCGGCGACTTCTCACTCAGAGGCAACGACAACCACCACCACAACACCTCAGCACCGGCGACTTCTCACTCAGAGGCAACGACAACCACCACCACAACCACCACTACCACCACCACTACCACCACCACTACCACCACCACAACTACCACCACTACCACCACTACCACCACTACCACCACTACCACCACTACCACCACTACCATCGCTACCACCACTACCATCGCTACCACCACTACCACCACTACCATCGCTACCACCGCTACCACCACTACTACCACTACCACCACTACCACCACTACCACCACTACCACCGCTACCATCGCTACCACCCACTACCATCGCTACCACCACTACCATCGCTACCACCACTACCATCGCTACCACCACTACCATCGCTACCACCACTACCATCGCTACCACCACTACCATCGCTACCACCGCTACCACCACTACTACCGCTACCACCACTACCACCACTACCACCACTACCACCACTACTACCACTACTACCACTACTACCACCACCACTACTACCACTACTACCACTACTACCACCACCACTACCACCACTACCACCACTACCACCACTACCACTACCACCACTACTACCACTACCATCGCTACCACTACCACCACTACCACCGCTACCATCGCTACCACCGCTACCACCACTACCACCACTACCACCACTACCATCGCTACCACCACTACCACCACTACCATCGCTACCACCACTACCACCACTACCATCGCTACCACCACTACCATCGCTACCACCACTACCACCGCTACCACCACTACTACCACTACTACCACTACCACCACTACTACCACTACCACCACTACCATCGCTACTACCATCGCTACTACCACTACCACCACTACCACCACTACTACCGCTACCACTACCACCACTACTACCACTACTATCGCTACTACCACTACCACCACTACCACCACTACCACCACTACCACTACCATCGCTACAACTACCACCACTACTACTACTACCACCACCACTACCATCGCTACAACCACTACCACTACCACCACCACTACCACCACCACCACCACCACTACCACCACCACTACCACCACTACCACCACCACTACCACCACACCACTCCCTGCACCCTCCCTTTGGTGCTGCTAATCCTGCATACTGCACGGGCATAATATGACTTTGAAACCCCCCCGCCCACCTCCTACGCATTTCCCATGAACATGCTAAATTCCTCTTGACATGCA
>NW_027614926.1:0-18070 GCF_965212315.1 Lampetra planeri
AGCGGTAGGAGTCCAACCTCGGCTAGTGTTGTGCCGCGTGTAGCACCAGGGGATAATAATTGTTGGGTGTTCGAGGTGATGGCACAGAACAAAACACCGAGCTTCTGCTGTGGCAGCCAATCGAACACCGCGATCGAGTCGAGGTCACGCGTCGTCGGGATGGCGCGCGCGCTCTCTCTCTCTCCACCTGTGTGCCGCTCCTTGGCAGACGAGCTGACCCACACGCCGTCCGCGGCGCGGCTGCCTCCGGGCTTCTCCTTGCCGATGTCCGTGAATGCCTCCGGGGGCAGCGCGCTCTGCAGCCCCCCGAGCGCCGAGGCGGCTTGCGCCCCCAACCCCCCGAGCACCAGCACGGACCATCCGCCTGCGACGCGCAAACCCGGTGGGTGGTCGGAGCGCACGCGGCCGGCAACTCCACGCTTCCTCCCGTCACGTCTACCGGCGGTCTTCTTATCCCCACGGTAACTCCACTAATCTGCTCGGCACAACAACTTCTTGTGAGCCATCATGGAACGGCTGCGTAACTCCTCTCGACAAAGAGGCATTGAGAAAGCCTCGTTTGCTTTTCTGCACCAAAGCCTTCGCCTTTGACTCTGAACAATTATTATCCCTGCTGCTGCTACACGCAGCATAATACCGGCCGAGGTTGGACTTCCCCTGCTGTCAAATCTGGAGTGCAGTGCCCAGTTCCTGCCTCGCTGCACCTAACAGGGTTCAGAGTCATTGGTGATCCGGCACTCAAAGATTCACTCCACTCAATCGCTCACCGGCAGTCAGTTGCCCGCTTGTCCCTCTTCTGTCGCTACGAGCATTGTTACTGTTCAATGAACTTCACCCATGATGCCTCTTCACCCATGTTGAGCTCTACCACACGGTCCCATTCACACTGCCGATTAGCATGGTTGGCTACGTACGGTGCGAGAGAAGTTCAACATACATACAACCACTGCACTGCAGGTCCAAATCACACACTCTCTCATTCACCCACTCGCCCACTCATATCCTCTTCACTCACCCACTCACCCAATCACCCACTCATTTTCCCCTCACTCACCCACTCATTCACCCACCCACCCACTCACCACACTGCAGGTCACCTCACTTATTGTTCTGCTTCTTCCCTCACAATGCTCCACTCTGGAATTCCCTCCTCCCATCGTCTCTTCTCCCCAAGCTCCTACAACAAAAACTTTGCTCTATCCAAGAGTCGTCTTACACCCTTGCGTATTGCGACTTTGAGAGTTCCGTTCAGGGCTTACGCTCAGAAAGTGCGTTCTATAAGGACAACACGCGTGACGGCGCTTCGCCCGCGAGTGCTGCCGGGCACCTTTGACGTCGTCGCTCTCCGGGGGCGGCAGGGCGGGGCCGAGGGGGGGCAGCCGCACGGCGGTGCCCTCGTCCGCCGCGGGCCGCGCGTGAACGTTCACCGCCGTGAACGCAAAGGCCCCGACCTGCACAGGGAGACGCGCGCGGTCACACGGCCCGGATCCGAGAGATGCGTCTCTACGGCCGCGCGTGTCGTCTCGGGCGGCGGCGATGGAGGCCCCGGGCGCTACGGGTGGCCGCACCTTGAATTGTCGGACGAGCAGCGGCGCGCGAGAGCTGGCGCCGGTGCCGTTGCTGGGGATGATGCCGGCGCAGTCGCGGGGTGCAGGAAGGGGCAGCAGCTCCACGCCAGCCGCCCGGTTCCACAGGAAGCCCAGGATCTCCTGTGCGCCCAGAACCACGGCGTCGTTAACACGACTCCTCCGCCTCCTCCACTCGCACGACATCCCTTCCTCTCGCGTCGCCTGCTTACGCAACGTTACATTTACGTGTAAACCTTCTGGATCAAGACCTCATGAAGTTCCTTACGATCGGTCTCCACAGTTACTGCCAGACACAACAACCAAGACGTCAACATTGGCGACACAAAGCACAACCATACACCAGGCACAACTCTCGTAGTGCCGGTTCACACACCACCTAAACGACAACCCCTCCACAGATGGAAGCTGCCGCTGCTCCATTCAATCCAAGCGCCGTTGTCTGGCTAGACGGAGCTAGCACGGGCCGCGTGTTGGGAGACAGCACGTTGCCTTTTACAGCATGGTGCAAGCGACCGTGTGGACCCAAGTGTGGCCACGTTCGTGTGTGTGCGTGTGTGCGTGTGTGTGGAGAGTGGCACAGTAGGGGGCACAGGTGGTGCATCAGCCAGTCATCTCGGTCAGTCGACCCGTGGCACCTGGGTCTGCCCCGTGACCTCCTGCCAGCGGGCGTTCGGACACTTCACGTGGCCTCAACGTGCACAGAGCCTGGCACGAGCGTCATGGTGATGTCACTGCCACTTAGTGGCGAATGGCGGTTGTTGTTGTTGGAGAGTGGCAGTATCGTGGTTAGTCAATTTAACACGTAGGCCCAAAAACCTATATTATCGCGGTTAGTGTTTGCACACGGCTAGTGCCAACCCCTCCTATGCCGTACCGGCCGTCGTAGGGCCATGCTAACAGCACTTGCCCGAACAGTCTGTTAAAGGCTACACGGGGGATTTTTGTGTGGGTGCGTATGCGAGTGGTGGACGCCGCTCACTCTGCCGCCGTCCGCCTGCCGCTCTGCGGAGGTCACGCACTCCCAGTCCCCGTGCTGCCCCGCCCAGCTCTGCACGAGCGGCACCGTCGGCTCGTTCAGCTCCAGGCAGAGCTGCGACACAGACGCACGTGGCCATGAGCGCTGGGACACCACAGGCTCCTCCGTCGCGTGAAGCCGCCACGTGGAGCATCGAAACGAACGCAGCTTCCGGCTCAGGTGAGCGTTCAGGCGGTGATCAGCTCCCATTTACAGCCCCGAGTCGGTGATGGAAAATTCCCCGTGATTATGGCGGGGCAGAGTCCATCCATTGAACGACCACTGTTGAAGTCTCCACACGGCGGTGTGGATTGTATCGACCCAGAGGGATGGTGGTCCAAGTGAACCCCCGACCAGGATGTGAACTCGCGAGCGTCCGGTTGCGCCCCACTCGCTCTGCCACGGAGGCCCTCCAGGCCCGATTAATGAACGCTCAGTTCCCTGTGATCGTGAATGTTGTGGTTGTTGAGCCAGGGCTGCGGCAAGTTTAAAATGAAACGGTGGCTTAGTGCACAGCATTTATAGATCTGTAGACAAGAGATGCAGTTCAGTGAAATGAGTTGTTGATTAAAACTGTGAAACGGTAACCGGTAACCAGGAACCGTGTTCATAATATCTGACCGGTTCCAAAAGTCAGGAACCAGGAATCATTTACCAGTGGGAAATTCATCATGAACGCAGCAATTGGATCACAACAAACTACACGGCAGCCTTAATCACGGCGTGGGTCATTTGCATTTCTCAGTTAAAAGGTAACAACCTTGGCCCCAGGCTGGCACCCAGAATAAACTTCAACCCTGACAGCTGAATCTGGTTCTTTAGCACTCCCCGGCCTGCTCACAAGTCGACTGCCTCCTTGTGCCACTGCTGGCAGGAAGGGCCTCCACTCCAGAGGGAGAACCGTTACGTTTATTGCGGCAAAGCGGTAACTGTTTTAATGTTATTTTACTTTTATTCATGCGGTCACCGGTAACTTAGAAAAACGCGATTTTGACCGCCACTTTGCAACGCATTTCGTCTTTTTAAATGTGGTTATCCAGAGAAGGGACTGGGACAGCGGTGCGGTCCTTCGTCGTGAGCCACCGCAGCTCCGGACCCGCACTGCGCACGTTCCCGACGGCGGGTACGGAGCGACGGCCCCACCTTTTTCAGCGCCTCCGTGTCCATTAGCTCCTGCACGGCCAGCAACGACACCCTGCAGCAGGGTATAGCGGCGGCAGCCAGGACCCAGGGTCAGTGTCACCACGCCACCGTTCAGCTATGCAACATGTGAAGCAGGCGCAGTGTCGGCTTAGTTATCTTGTTGCTTAAATTCTTCACTCACGGAGCTGACGATTGCAATCTTTGCGCTCACTGTTACTCACATCTGAGCAGCTTTGAAGCATCGGAGGCACTTTTGTAACCCACCAGATAAAGATCTGGTGCTGCCGCTTTTGCAGAATCATTTTCTAGCTCTGCGGAATTTTTTCTAGGGCCACAGGGCAGCATAAAGATAATGCGCTGGGGTCTGCACAAAACATGTTTACATAACGATTCGCTATCAAAGCGACTGTAAATATGTAAAGCACTGGAATTCGGGACAGATATCTAATCATTTCAACTCCCGTTTACCCATGACCAGGGGTAAAAATTAAAAAGTAGAAGTTCCAGAATGAAACCTCTTGACTCTCCAGCCTATGTTCACACACACACAGACACCCACTCACACACACACTGCCATTTCCCCGCTGTGGAAACATCACAGTCCGGATATAGGAATCGTTCTGAGAAGAGCCGGCACGGCATACCGTCACAGACCGGCTCACCTCCACCGCTGTTCTCATGACCGCTTTTAGCGATAATGGATGTGAGCGATTCCGGTGTGATATCTGCTCTTCGTTCCGAGCGACACTCTGAGTCGCGACACGCACGCACGCAGACACGGTGGATGGCGCAGCGCGAGCTCACCCGCTCTCCAGCAGCGTCATGCACACGACCTCGCGCACGCCAGCGTTTGAGGACTTCTCGCGAGAGCACCGCTGCAGGTTCCAGCTGCCGAGCCGCACCACGGGCCGGCCGCGGTGCAGGCCGGAGAACGGACGCACGGCCGGACGGAGAGGGGAGGACGACGCGGGGCCGCCCGACGCCACGCCCCGCGAGGCCGCGTGGCGCGAGGAGCCCGACTCGGCCACGGGGCATCGGTCGTCGGCGCTTCCCTCCTCGCTCTCCTCGCTCTCGGGGGAGGGCGGCGCCGAGCCGCCCGCGAGCCCCGAGGGCCCGTTCCCCGCCCAGCTCCCCTGACGCCGCCGCCGCCGCTCGCGTCCCGGGCCGGCGTGCTCGCCCGCGCGGGCCGAGGCCGCCGGGAGCATCCCCTCGCTCCAGTTGGGCTGGCAGCTCAGCGACGCCGGACGCTCCGCGCCGGCGAGGCTGCGCAGGCTGCGCGACGTCGGGCTGGGGATCGGCCCGCTCCCGCCCAGGCCGCTGCCGCAGCTGCCGCCCCCTTTGCGCGCGAAGCCGACGCCGGCGCAGAAGGAGGGCGGGCGGGAGGAAAGGCCGGCGTAGACCTGCGCGCGGATCCGCTCGATGAGCGAAGCGCTGATGCCCCGCACGCGCACTAGATCGTCGACGGTGCGGAAGGGGCCGTGCTCGGCCCGGTGGCGCGCGACGCGCTCCGCCAGCTTCTCGCTCACGCCGCGGACGCTCGCCAGCTGCGCCGGCGTCGCCGAGTTGATGTTGATGCGCGTGGTCGCCAGGAGATCCGGTCGGGAGTCTCGGCTGACCTGGAAGGAGTCGCAGCTTCGTAAGACATTGCAGACGTCGCCCGGTTTTGGAACCGCGCAGCAACGCCACTTGTTCAAACATTCCGCTCAAAGATTCCCCGTATAACCTGAACAGACTGTTGGGCAAGTGCTATTCGCGAGCATGATGGGGTGATCGGACAGCACCACGTGTCCCCTTACATTGAAACCCACACGCGCACATACACACAAGCACACACACGCACCCACGCACACGAACACGGAGTGCGGTGCGGGCGCGCACCAGGCGTGCGCTGGACAGTGCGCCAGGGCTGCCCACGCAGATCTCCATGCGCATGGCCTCAAGCTTGGCAGCGCCCACCCCTGGCACGAGCGCCACGTCCTCGACCTTGCGGAAGCCGGCGATCTCCCTGCGGTACTCCACCAGGCTGTGCGCCACCGCCCGGGTCACCTGGGCATGGCACCGGCGGCAGCGGCACACACACAGAGCACAGCGCTCATCGACTCCGACTCGATCTCGGCTCCGCGCTCCGCGCTTTGCCGAACCGTCACACAGCACGGATGGGCGTATGGTTGCGCCGAGTTCATTTGGTTTGTTTCACTCGGCGAGCTCGCAAGAGTGCGGCCGTGACGCGGTCTGGCAGTGGCGCACTCGCCGCTTGTTGCAGAGGTTCAGGGTTGGAATCTCGCAAAGCGTCCTGGTTAATACTGCGGTGGCATTAACCATAATTATTATGCGTTGTCTGCTTTGGAGTGGACGTTAAAGATCCTTCGACGTCAAACGGATAGGCAATTGCGTCCAACTCAAAAATTCCCTGCAAATTACTCCATTGGGATTGTCCACAGCAGTAACCGTCGCCCCCTAGTGGCAGACTGAAGCCCTCTTGCAGGCCAGTGCTGAGTGACTTGCTGCAAGGGAGCAGCTGCCACTGGCGGTGGCCTTCGGAAGTTTGAGTTGAGATGCAATGTGAGGCGTTTAGAGTTGCTGGGTCATTGAATATAAACGCAACAAGATGATGATGACAATGATGAAAACTTGTACTTGACAATGAAGGAGGGAACGCGTGGTTTGTGCCGGGGCCGCCTCACCCCTGGGAGGGTCATGAGCTCCTCCTCGGAAGCCAGGTTCACGTTGACTCGTTCGCTGAGCGAGGGGGCACCCGGCGGAGCGTCGTGGAAGTTGCAGACGGCGCTGAGCTTGCGCTCGGCTCCTCGGTGGCGCGGCTCCCGGAGGTCCAGCGATGGCAGCGGACGGTGGCAGGCGAGGCCTCCTCCCATCGTCGCTCGTCTGCACCGGCGACAAACCGCGCACGCGCTCCTGAACGGCTCTCACGCCACCGGGCGCCCGCATCGCGGCACCGCGCTCCGCACCACGCGGGGTCCAGAATTCCCACAAAACGGGACGAGTCAAACGGACCGAGCGGAGTGCCGCCCGCGTCTCCCCAGGGGGCGGTGTTCCTCCGAGCGGCGGGCTGCGACCGCGCCGCTGCCGCTCGACGGGAGGGGCCGCCGCTCTCGGGTTCTGGGAACTCGGTCGGGGGGGTAATCTGAGCCCTGGCCATGCGGCTCCGATAAAAATACCACGGCCAACTCCGGCGGCACACGGCCCGTCTGACGCAACCTCCGGCCCTGAGCTCCGTTTGAGAAACTTCTCGGAGTTTAACACGGAAAACCCGGTCGTCCACGCGCATCAGTCAAACGCATGTTCTGGAAACGCACGAACAACAGCGATCGTGGCAGGGAGTGTGGGTAGGGCCCTGGGGCTCCGTGATAGGGGAGGCCAGGGCTTTGTGACGGTCTTCAGTGGTATGTAACCGAGGGCCCACTGTCTGGGATACGTCGCGTTCAATGCACACTTAAGCAATCTCGCCCGCTGCTCGATTAGTATTCCATCTGAACCCCCTCGGTGTTTCACCAGCGTCACTGCTGTGCTCTGTGGTCACACCGCTCCGATACAGCACGGACGAGCACTGAACGGAACCTGCACGGCTAAACACGTTACTTAACACATTCAACGCAACGGCAATTACTGCTGTGAAGACAGTAGTTTAATTGAACAAGTATTTAAAGCCTCTGTAGTGCAAACTCACCATCGCCGAAATAGCATTCCAATTAGCTATGCGCAAGCTGAGATGACCCGAGACGCTGTGAAGTTAATAGAAAAGATATTTTTGTTCCTTTAAAAAAAAAAAATTTAAACACCCGACTGGTTGAAAAGTGAAATCTGTTCACGAGCCACAAATATCACAAACATCAAACATCACAAACATCACAAACATCACAAACATCACAAATATCAGCTGCAGTGTGAAGGCTCCGTGAGGCTCACGATGGAGGACATGGAACCCACCACCACCACCACCAATCTAATAACCTCACCACTACCACCTCGACCACACGCTCACCATCAGTCTTCGACCCTCACCATCAACTCTATCACATGGTCAAATGACCCACCACCACTATTCCCACCACCATCAGTACCTCAACAACTGTCAAAACTACCAAGACAAAGATCCCCCATATAGCCTTAACAGACTGTTGAGACAAGTGCTGCTAGCGAGCACCTATAAAGCCCGGCACGGCACACGATGTAGTGGGCGGCCAGCACCACGCCGGGTCGCTATCGTCTCCCTAAGTGGCGACCTTTAGACATTGCATCAGGTACTCATGTGAGGCGGAGTTGACCGAGAGTAGACCACCACAGCCACCAACTACCAGTGCCTTCACAACTACCGAAAGCATGACCACACAACTAACACCAACACCATCACCAATGCCATCACGACCAACACCGCTTAGATCGATGGCACACACACACACACGTGCCATCACACGTGCATGCCCACCTCTACTCACGCCACGAAGTAGAAAAACAGATAAGCAGGCAATACTCATCCTTCCCAGATCTGCCTCTGCACATGAACAAACGTTTTGTTTTACACATTCCATCAGCCACACCGCTATCTGGCAGTGCATGTTAGTTCCAAGACGAGCAAATCCGTGGGCCAGTTTTGGAATTCAGTGTCTCGCGAGCAGTCAGACCTGCTTGAAGGTTGCTGCACTTAATGTGCCCCGCTGTGTTCCGTAACCGTCCGCGGTCTGCTCCCCGTGTCGAGGCATCGCCAGCGTGGCCGGCCACGTGTGTTTGCGGCCACGCGTGTTTACACGGTGCGAGGCAACGCGACTTTCCATCTCCGAGTGGATTAGCGACCGTGTCGGGAATGCGTACCTTGTCACCACTAAAGAGGAGGCTCGTTGACCCCGCGACCCTCCTGGCGCCGCGTCCCGACCGCAGGGACACAACGAGACCCAGATCTCAGAGGCAGCAGCTGTCGCACCTGCCTGCTTGTGGCTCTCTCCCTCCGTGTTGCCACTGCCGCTGAATCCGATCAGCAGTGAAGCTTCTCAGCCATGTCGAGGTGACCGTGGGGATCGCACCCGGGTGGGAATCTTCACGTTCTGTGCACGGAATGTCACGTTAATGAGCACCGATCGGTGTTTTATTTTATTTTTCCACGTGGGAGCAGTCGAGACGGCGTTTTGAGAAATGAGGCAGGCAGCTTTGTCCAACTACCCAAGCAGTACTCACTGCTCAATTGGGTTGACACACGGCAGCAATCATCGCCCCCCCACTGTTCGTCTAATGCCCACTTGCAGGCCAGCACTGAGTCCCATTGTTGCCTCACAGGGCAAGCAACCATCAGGGGGTCTCCTTGACTAAAACAAAACCAGCGCTCCGAGACATTTCAATCTGGTATGAGGCGCAATAAGAATGCAATTATTATTGGACTACACGTGTGACTCCACACCACCTAAACGCTCCCTCCGAGTCCTCACCGCTCTCTCACACACATGGTGGCTTCCCCTGAGCACCGTGACCATGGCCCCCCAGGGCAGGGCCCGGTCGCTCTGTTATCGTGTGAATATACAAACGGCACAGCAGTATTAATATACAAACGGCATAGCAGTATAAATGCCGCAATGCCTCAGTTATAATCCACTTTGCAGCTACTCGCTTGTTCATGCTACGGATGGTGGAAGGACCTTGAATAAAGGGAACTTTAGAGGGTATTTGGTCTACCGTACTTATTCACGGTTTTGACCAGTTTTTAAATGTGGTTACTGATTAAGCAACGCTAGTCAGAAGCAAAGGCCCTCGCGGCCACCCTCGTACACATCGAGACGACATCGGAGGGCGATCCTCTCAGAATGTATTCAAGTCGCTGTTCAAACGGCGCGGGGAGCCCTCCCATTGGCTCAGCAATGAGCCAGATTTAATCTGATTAGTTGAGCAAAGCGGTGAACCAGGAACGATTGCCTGATCGGCGAGCTGTCCTGTCATTGGCCAACAGATGTGAGAGAGAAAGGGTGGGATCTTTAGAATCAGTTGAACGGCCGAGGGAACTTTCTGGGCATCAGGGGCTGAGGGCATTGAAGGCAAGGCTGACGGGAACTCGAGGCCTTAGCCTGCAGCTCCCTACGTGCGGTGCGTGGAATAAATATCTTCCTCAAGATTCGGCCAGTGTGCGACGCACTCCTTTACACGCCCACGGCGGCCGCACCGACTCATCTGGATTGGAGCTGGAATGCGAGCGAGGCGTGCGCGAGGCGGTGGAACGCGGTGATGGAAAATCATCTGGGCCAGCACCATGGCGAAACGGTGAGAGGGCGTGCTCCGCGGGGAGATGCGTGCAGATTTGGAGCGAAGCGGCGCACGTGGCCCACTTGCTGCACGGCTCCACTGGGCCGCTTACTGCGCTGCCAGCAGAAACCCCCCCCCCCCTTCATCACTCCAGAAAAACCCAAATCTCCTCTCTCCATCACTTGTGCATGCAGCGCTGTGCGTTTACGTGAACTGACAATGGTGGCTCAGCGTTAGAGCAAGCAGCTCGCAAGCAGAATGTTGAGAGTTCGAATCCCGGTTGGGGTTTCACTCGGTCCATCACGCTTCCACAGTCAATTGAATGAGTACCGCTTTGTCGGGAAGTCAAGTGGTTGTGCTGTGGATAAACTTGCCCCCGTCACAGGAACGTGGATCTTCTACCACTGGCTTGGGACAGTAATTAGCACCGTACCAATGTTCATTTGAGCAGGAAATCACTTTGTTGCAAACGCTGCGTTCGCCGCGTGTTGAACTGCGGTGTTTATTTTTGACTGTGCTGTTTATAGCCCAAACGGGGTCAGCACTGATGCACTCTGCAGCCCACGCTGCATGCACGACCGTAAGCAGTCAGCGCAGCGATGACAACGTCAAGTTGTTCGGCGATAAAGGCGCAGTGCGTTGCGAACGATGGCACCGGGACTCGTGCCGAGCAGCAGAGGTCCGTGCAACAGAGAAGACCCCGGACCGTTTATCTCTGCTGCTGCTGCTGCCGCCGCTGCTGCTGCTGCTGCTGCCGCCGCCGGCGGCTCTGTGCGCACAACCCGACAGGTGCCAGCGACGGCAAACTCCTAATCGGTGCCTTTTGGCCACCATCCAGAGGTCAAGGAGTTCACAATGCGTGAAGCAAGTACCAGGGCCTTCTGAGATATCCAACACAGGCTGCATTTATACAACGAACATTGCAGCCAGTCACACGCAAAATCAATACGCAAATAATTGCATTGATCGTGACGCCGGTTCACCCAAAGTGCACTCTCGCCGTGAGAGTCGCAGACGTCGTGCGAGTGAGATCCCTTTAGAGATCTACAAGATTTGAGACCGGCGGCACGTTTGAGCGTCCCTGGAAGGTCGTCGTTCCACGTCGTTCCACGTCGTTACACCAACCGCGTGAGTGGTAGCCAGAGGTGGAGGCGCGCTGACACGAAGGCGAGTTCAACACCTCGTGCGATATCTCTGTTGGAAGACGGTCACCACTACCCTGCCACGTCTCGTGCATCCTCACCCGTGACACTCACGGCGTCTCAACATTGTGTGTTTGCGGCCGTGCAATGATCATGTTTATTGTTGTTCACCTGAAAATAATTCACCCGGCCCCGATTACTGCAGTGTCTCACCGGTAGCTGCTGCCGATGGTTCAAGTCTCATGTAAGGGTCGGTTCAGGAAGTTGTTGTGTCTGCTGACAGCCTTTCTATGAGAACAGCGGGAACCCATTAACAACTGTCCAAGGCCATTATCGCTCTTGTTCATTTACGTGAGGGGTCTTCACTAAGCGGTGACGGAAATTAGCCGATTGACGATTGCTGCCACAGAAACACATTTCGTCACCCCTCCTCCCCCTTTTATCCAAAGTGGCCCCGCCCTCTTGCCTGCCGCGTCACAGTTCCTGTGCCTGACCTTCTTGGGGTTCCCTCTCTGTCCCTTGGGTTTGTCCCAAAGGTGTTTCAGTCGCGGTCTCATCGATCTGGAACCCTTCGGGGTCGACAGCCCCCCCCCCCCTGGCGCCCAGAGCTGCCCGAGTCTCACGGGGAAAGGAGCCGCACACCCCGTGTCTGGAGGAAGGGGTGGAACCTGAAGGGAAAAGGGAGTGGCCTGAGCACGAGAGGGCGGGGCCACAAGATGCATGAGGCGGGGTCTATAACATGTGAGGCGGGGTCTATAACATGTGAGGCGGGGTCTATAACACGTGAGGCGGGGTCTATAACATGTGAGGCGGGGTCTATAACACGTGAGGCGGGGTCTATAACATGTGAGGCGGGGTCTATAACACGTGAGGCGGGGTCTATAACACGTGAGGCGGGGTCTATAACATGTGAGGCGGGGTCTATAACACGTGAGGCGGGGTCTATAACATGTGAGGCGGGGTCTATAACACGTGAGGCGGGGTCTATAACACGTGAGGCGGGGTCTATAACATGTGAGGCGGGGTCTATAACACGTGGGGCGGGGTCTATAACATGTGAGGCGGGGTCTATAACACGTGAGGCGGGGTCTATAACATGTGAGGCGGGGTCTATAACATGTGAGGCGGGGTCTATAACACGTGAGGCGGGGTCTATAACATGTGAGGCGGGGTCTATAACATGTGGGGCGGGGTCTATAACATGTGAGGCGGGGTCTATAACATGTGAGGCGGGGTCTATAACATGTGAGGCGGGGTCTATAACATGTGAGGCGGGGTCTATAACACGTGAGGCGGGGTCTATAACACGTGAGGCGGGGTCTATAACATGTGAGGCGGGGTCTATAACATGTGAGGCGGGGTCTATAACATGTGAGGCGGGGTCTATAACACGTGAGGCGGGGTCTATAACATGTGGGGCGGGGTCTATAACATGTGGGGCGGGGTCTATAACATGTGAGGCGGGGTCTATAACATGTGAGGCGGGGTCTATAACATGTGAGGCGGGGTCTATAACATGTGAGGCGGGGTCTATAACACGTGAGGCGGGGTCTATAACACGTGAGGCGGGGTCTATAACATGTGAGGCGGGGTCTATAACATGTGAGGCGGGGTCTATAACATGTGAGGCGGGGTCTATAACACGTGAGGCGGGGTCTATAACACGTGAGGCGGGGTCTATAACACGTGAGGCGGGGTCTATAACATGTGAGGCGGGGTCTATAACATGTGGGGCGGGGTCTATAACATGTGAGGCGGGGTCTATAACACGTGAGGCGGGGTCTATAACACGTGAGGCGGGGTCTATAACACGTGAGGCGGGGTCTATAACACGTGAGGCGGGGTCTATAACACGTGAGGCGGGGTCTATAACACGTGAGGCGGGGTCTATAACATGTGAGGCGGGGTCTATAACACGTGAGGCGGGGTCTATAACACGTGAGGCGGGGTCTATAACACGTGAGGCGGGGTCTATAACATGTGAGGCGGGGTCTATAACACGTGAGGCGGGGTCTATAACACGTGAGGCGGGGTCTATAACATGTGAGGTGGGGTCTATAACATGTGAGGTGGGGTCTATAACATGTGAGGCGGGGTCTATAACATGTGAGGCGGGGTCTATAACATGTGAGGCGGGGTCTATAACACGTGAGGCGGGGTCTATAACATGTGAGGCGGGGTCTATAACATGTGGGGCGGGGTCTATAACATGTGAGGCGGGGTCTATAACATGTGAGGCGGGGTCTATAACACGTGAGGCGGGGTCTATAACATGTGAGGCGGGGTCTATAACATGTGAGGTGGGGTCTATAACATGTGAGGCGGGGTCTATAACACGTGAGGCGGGGTCTATAACACGTGAGGCGGGGTCTATAACATGTGGGGCGGGGTCTATAACATGTGAGGTGGGGTCTATAACATGTGAGGCGGGGTCTATAACATGTGAGGTGGGGTCTATAACATGTGAGGTGGGGTCTATAACATGTGAGGCGGGGTCTATAACACGTGAGGCGGGGTCTATAACACGTGAGGCGGGGTCTATAACACGTGAGGCGGGGTCTATAACACGTGAGGCGGGGTCTATAACACGTGAGGCGGGGTCTATAACATGTGAGGCGGGGTCTATAACATGTGAGGCGGGGTCTATAACATGTGAGGCGGGGTCTATAACACGTGAGGCGGGGTCTGTAACACGTGAGGCGGGGTCTATAACACGTGAGGCGGGGTCTATAACATGTGAGGCGGGGTCTATAACATGTGAGGCGGGGTCTATAACATGTGAGGCGGGGTCTATAACATGTGAGGCGGGGTCTATAACACGTGAGGCGGGGTCTATAACATGTGGGGCGGGGTCTATAACACGTGAGGCGGGGTCTGTAACACGTGAGGCGGGGTCTATAACACGTGAGGCGGGGTCTATAACATGTGAGGCGGGGTCTATAACATGTGAGGCGGGGTCTATAACATGTGAGGTGGGGTCTATAACATGTGAGGCGGGGTCTATAACACGTGAGGCGGGGTCTATAACACGTGAGGCGGGGTCTATAACACGTGAGGCGGGGTCTATAACATGTGGGGCGGGGTCTATAACATGTGGGGCGGGGTCTATAACATGTGAGGCGGGGTCTATAACATGTGAGGCGGGGTCTATAACATGTGAGGCGGGGCACTGGACTCAAGCCAAAGAAACCCGCGACTCTAAAAGAATGACTGCGACTCGTAAGAAAATCCCAATTCCGCATGTAGATAGGTGCTTCAACCATGAACTTCCCTCTTCGTTTAAGGAAATGTAATCATTTAATCAAATAGGCGCAGCAGGGGGCAGCAATGTAACGCCACAGACGAGGCCACGGGCAGACACGTTTAACGTCAATTCTTGTCGCGCCGCGCACACTGAATGGGATTTACCAGCGGGATTGATTGCAAGTAAGCACGGCTTCTGAGAGAACATCATTTCCGAATGCCAGCATTGGTTTGAGCGAGCCTGACTGCTGAAGAGACACTGTATGTGGAAACCTGTTCAAAGTGTGCTGGTATTAAACAAAAGCTGCAAATGTTGACGGTCAGATGGCCGTGTGGCCGATGGGATACGAGGAGGCGGAATCGCCGAGTAACCCAGATCCACATCAACGGACGGCGTGGGACGAATGCTTCATTCGCCCCGAGCGCAACCCGAGCCAGAGTCTCAGGAGGCTTCGGTTTCAAAGAAGGATTTAAGCTCAAATGGATGTCGGTGGAAGTCAGCTGAACAACCCGAATGTGAAACTCGAATTCAACCCAGACAAGGCTGATGACACCGAGGACGAATGGGAATAATCCCACAGCACGGCTTCAGTGTGCAACGTGGAACCGAATGAGCCACTCACGGCCAAAAGGGTCACGGCGACAACAAAGGAAGGCGGTGAACGGAAGCCAAGATGCGAGCGGATCGCCAACACGACGGCTTGAATGTCACGTCGGCGACGCGAAACCTCGGGATCGTGTACTCGGGTTCATTCACCTCAAACAGTCACAGGACACACAGCTGAGAGAAAAGGGAAATTCTACCGAAAACAAACGATGACCGAGCACAGCACGAGTGCTTGTGTTACCCGCCAGCGAGTCACGTGCTCGGCAGCCACCCTCGGCGGTGACAACAACAGGAACGAAGCCTCTGGTCTGGGCACAGCCGCTTCGTCTCGGCTCCGGAGACGAGATAACGAACGAGCCACGGCCACCACTGCGAGCCACGGACGACTGTGGCAGCAAGAATGACGAGCTGCTGGCGTGGTGGAATTGGACTGATCGTTCAAGTGCAACAGCGTCTGACAGCATCAGTTCATGATCTGGGGTGGCTGGATGAAAAGAAAACTCCTTACAGTTATTTATCTAGGAAAGCCACCTCGAGTCCGAAGACTCGTTGTCAGGAGGGACCTGCTACTTTGGGATGTTTGACCAACACCAATGACAGAGAATGTGTTCCCTTACAGGAGGAAACCAGAGAATTCGGAGGAAACCCATTCAAGGCAGGGGGGAAATCTACTCACTCCGCTCACTCACACTGTTTAGAGCACGGGGAGACATACACACGTCACAAAGGTCGGTACCAGAGTCCGGAATCGAACCCCGACCCTTATTCCTGTGAGGCACACGTGTTAGCACGGCATCACCGTGCCGTAAACGGTGCACACGAAGTGGTGGTGCCAGTGGGACAGACGTCGGAAACGGAAGCGATGCTCCCGCTATGGTTTAATGGGACCCAAGATAACACGAATCTGTAGTTCATCTTCTTGGTTCTTTCGGTAAAGTCACGTAGAAGGGAAGTAATAAAATAATACAAATAAAACATAATAAAACAATATGTTTTAGTTTTATTTTTATTATTTTATTACTTCCCTTCTACGTGACTTTACCGAAAGAACCAAGAAGATGAATCCCTGCAGTCACGAAAGAAGCTTTACATCGAAACGAATCTGTAGGTACAAAGTCCCGGCAGCTCGAGGTGGCACCGAACGTAGAAATAGCTCCCCCACCCCCCCACCCCCCACATCGCGGTCATCTCAGGGCGCCACCCACCCAGACCACTTGGACTTGACCGAGCATGGTCAAGGCCTCGTGTTTATGGTGCCACCGCCACCACACGGGTGTCCCACGTGTTGAGTTTGTAAGACTCTCAGTCACGTCTGTGTCTACAGTTGTTTTGTTATCCGTCAAATGTAAACAACGATCACAATGATTATCCCAAACATTGTAACCAATATTTGTGCACTCTCCTGCTTGTAAAGGGTCTAAAAGGTAAAGGGTCTAAAAGGTAAAGGGTCTAAAAGGTAAAGGGTCTAAAAGGTAAAGGGTCTAAAAGGTAAAGGTGCAGCTCTGCAATAGCTCGCCGACTCCACTGCAGCAGCAGGTCTCGTCGTACCCACACTTCACCCCACCACACGCAACCTGCCGGTCGACCGATCTGTCTCCTGGATGATGGAGAGAGGCGAGGGGGGTAACACACTTGCCCCATTGCTACAACTGCCGCGCCGGGAGGTCGAACTTCACCGGCGGCCTCTGGATGCCAAGTGCTGACTGTCACGCCGAGGCATCTCCCCATGAATCCTAGAGATGAACATTTATCCTGACGCCAGGATGCCTCTTTTACACCGTTTTACAGCAAACACCAATGAGATTGCGCCCATTCCAACTCCATCACCAACCAACCCGATCCATCCACCGTTGCGAGGCAAACTCGGAGGATCATTGGAGTCGACATGGCAGCCCCCCTCCCTCCCCCCATACCCCGACTGGCACCAAAGGGCGACTGACAGCAGCGATGTCCCTCCGCCACCGTCCGCGACACCGCGACAGACCCACCATCACCAGCATCATCAGCACCACCATCACCATCATCATCACCATCACCAGCACCACCATCACCACCAGCATCAGCATCACCAGCATCATCACCACCATCACCATCATCACCATCATCACCACCATCACCACCAGCATCATCACCAGCATCATCACCATCACCAGCATCATCATCATCACCAGCATCATCAGCATCACCACCACCATCACCATCATCACCACCAGCATCAGCATCATCAGCATCATCATCATCACCAGCATCATCATCACCATCATCACCACCACCATCATCATCATCACCACCATCATCATCATCATCACCATCATCATCACCATCATCATCACCATCATCATCATCATCACCACCATCATCATCATCATCACCACCATCATCACCACCATCATCATCACCATCATCATCACCATCATCACCATCAGCATCACCACCATCACCAGCATCATCATCACCATCATCATCACCATCAGCATCACCACCATCATCATCACCATCATCATCATCACCACCATCATCACCACCACCATCATCATCACCATCATCACCATCAGCATCACCACCATCACCAGCATCATCATCACCATCATCATCACCATCAGCATCACCACCATCATCATCACCATCATCATCATCACCACCATCATCACCACCACCACCATCATCATCACCACCATCATCACCACCATCACCATCATCATCACCACCATCACCAGCGCGCAGCTCACTCACCGCTCGCGCTCGGCCGCCTCCCGTGACTGGCGCGCCCCCCAGCAGCGCGGCGCGCGGGGCCGGCCCCGCCGCCACGTGGGGGGGGGGTGAGGGGGGGCGAGGCGGAGTCGCCGCCGCCTCCTCCTCCCGGCCCAGCACCGCCGCGCACTGTACCCGGCTCGCACGCACTGGAGGAGCCCCCCCCCCCCGCGTGTTACACAAACACCGCCCGCGGTGCCGTGGGTGTCAGCGCGATCGACTTGTAACCGGCTCCATTCCATCTCCCGGCGTGGCAGTTGTAGCGATGGGGCCAAGTTTCTCAAATTCGTTACTCAATCCCTGCCGCTCGTTCACCCAGCAGTATGGACAGGATCCCCCA
>NW_027614927.1:0-17985 GCF_965212315.1 Lampetra planeri
AACGAGGGAAAATGTCCTCACACCATCGTAAGGGAGGAGAAATCAGGGCTCGCGACACCAGCGAAACTCACAGACGTGTATCCACAGAATAAATATGGAAGTAACATTAAATCACACTCATTCGAGAGAAGGGATGGAGAGATACATATGCAAACAAAAACATGTGAGATTGACAACTTCACAGATAGAGGGAAGCAAAATGTTAAAGTAAAGTTGACGGGACGTGCTCCGCTAAGGGCAGAGGCAAAAACTGAAGGGAAATGGCAACACGAGCGACATGGCATTGGGCGCGCACACAGAAAATGCACACCGCTTAATCACGCCCCACACAGAACAGATAAAAGTGACAGATTGCCTGATGATAACTTGTTTGATGATGACGCTGACGGCGATCAACTTTCGGAATACTTTTTCAACAGTAAAACCCTTAAATTGATGGACAAGGCTCTAGTCAGAATTCCCGATTTTGACCCCCACAATAAGTCCATGGATATCCACACACATATCGCAACAGTGGAAGAGGAGGCAATGATTAGAGGGTTGATGAGACGGGATGAAAAAGCGAGTTTGTTGAAACGAAGCTTAAATAAAGGTTCTATTCCATGGGTAAAGTCACTACCACACAAGGTTAGAAATGATTTTAAACAACTGAGCCTGGCAGTGATTCGGAAGTTTGGAGAATATTCGACACTCACTGAGGGGTTTTATGCTGTAAAATCGATGACCCAGGGCATGGACCAAGATCCACGTGACTACCTCGTGCAATTTAAAAGAGCGTAATACGCAGGCGATGTGAATCAATACCACGAAGGAGATAAAATGTTCAAAATTATGTTTTTTGAATCCTTGAGCCCAGAGATTACCGAAAGGGTAAGAATGGTTTTGAATCCAGAAACCGCATCCTTACGCCGCATAGAGAGCAAGGCGTACATGGCATGGTTATACAGAGCTAAGAATCATAATTCGGATCCAGAACACAGAGAGAGGGATAAAGAACCCAGCCTCTCAGAGAGGAATAAAAATCACCGAGCAGTACCACAATGCAGGACGGAGCAAACACGCACGCACACATGGCAAAATAACCCAGAGAGAGGTTGGCACGAGAATGAGAGCGGCATAAAGCCGGACATGCAGGAGAATCGTAGGGGGGAGAGGTTCAGAGCAGAACCATATCAACACCCCATCCCACGACACACGCAAGGTTCAAATTACGCACAGAGATGGCGAGATAACCATCCAGCGGGAAGGTACACAGACTGCGGAGGTATGGATGCGAACATGCAGGAGAATCGTAGGGGGGAGAGGTTCAGAGCAGAACCATATCAACACCCCATCCCACGACACACGCAAGGTTCAAATTACGCACAGAGATGGCGAGATAACCATCCAGCGGGAAGGGGTTACACAGACCGCGGAGGTATGGATGCGAACATTCAGAGGAATCGCAGGATGGGAGGTCAAACACAATTGATCCAATTCCGACCAATTCCTCCACCGGCTATACCAGGAGGGAATAGAGGAATAACACAGAATGCGGTCCAAAGACATGATGAACGACCCACAGTGAGCGCGAGCGAGCGGCCAACGCGCGCCCCACCCGCCGAGATATTAAACCCGAAACTCAATGAGAAATACGGGCAGGCTGCAAGTGACCGGGCGGGCAGAAACGTGGACAGTACTCCCGTAAATGACGCGCGGATCGAATACAAGGACAGGGTTGCATTGAAGCGTGATCGGACAGTACAAAAACCGACAGCAGGGACACGCCCTGAGGAGCGCAGGCATGAGCCTTTGAATGGAAAATATCCAAGGGAAACCAAAATTTATGTGGATCGGAGTGCTAAAATGGAGACGAATGTCCATGACGTATCGGGAATGGTGTTGAAATCCAACACACTCGTAAAAACAAAGAGGGCAACATTACGAGGGACAGAATTAAATCGACACACTGACTCGGCAAATGTGCATGTAATCGCAGAGAGAGCGAATGCCAGTGATGACGGAGTAGAGAAGTTGGTTGTGTGCGCGAATTCTGATTATGTGCAGCACAATTTTACACCACACACTCCCACGACGCGAGAGAGTGAGAGGGGAAATTACAAAAACGAACCGGAAAACCGTGATCGAATGATCAAAGTGATAAGTGGTAAACCAGACACTCAGAACTTGGTAAAAAGATTGCCAGGATGTAACAGGAGGGAAATAACGCAAAAATGCGTTCGAAACCGCTACATAGCGTTTCCCAGGATTTAACAAAAACAGGGAAAAATTAATATCCGTCGGAGTTATGAGGGATGAGAACCATGTAACTGGTGATATCGATGTTCAAGTTTTGTGGTATTTTTTTTTTATTTCAAATGTAATCTTGTTAAGATTGTGATACATGCGCGCTTTGGAAGGAATGCGTTATGGATTAGTACCGATGTTTAACGTGGTGTTTTATTTTTTTTTGCACTTATTTCAAAGTAACCATGTTACGATGGTGATGCATATGCGCGCGTCGTAAGAATAACCGCCGAGAGTGAGGGCGGCTTATAGATTCATAACACAAAAGAAAGGGGCATTTACGTGGTTTGAAAATTCGCCAGTGGCCAAATCGACCCCTGATGATAATTTTCAAACGGCCGGATTGTTGTGTCTATTTTTTTTTAATTAAGAACAATTCAAAAAAAAATATAATAATTTTTTTAATTTATATATATATACCTTTTTTTTTTAATTAATTAATGAAAACAACTCACTTCTCCTCACAAGAACACCAGGAATCCATGAAACATGGAGGGCGGTTAAAGTGTTGAGAGTTCGGTCACAAAGAGGTCATGGACATCCAAATGGACAAAAGATGTATGGACTAGCCTCCCAAGACATCTGGAGATATACAGATAAGGGCAGAATAATACCGAAAAGTAGAAACTTAACAAAGATAATTAACCAACAAACAATAATATTTTTTTTTCTCTATTATTATATGTTTCCTACCTACACGACCTTCCAAAAACCAAAATAAAAACTAAAGGGTACGAATTCCAGAAAGCTTAAGTGCATAGTACACTTAACCTTAGGACATAAAAAAAATTAACTCAGAATAAAACACCAATCTCTGGGGAACTAAACTAATGGGCATATCACACTACGATAATATGTAACATGTTTTCCAGGAAATGGCAGCCCTCCTGCTCACGCTCCTGCTAACGTACCTTGCCAAGCTAGAAGGGAGCCAAGGCCTGATGATGCCACCCAAGAATAACCGTAGAAACTATCTTTTTAACGATATCTCCTATAACACGTAGTCAATAGAATAATTTCTCCCTTCCTTATCGTTTTACCTTCCTTTAGAATATTTTTTCTTTGTCACATATAACCATGTTAAGTTGTGACACGTACGCGCGCGTTGTAAGGAAATAGCAGCAAAACTGGAGGACGGTTGATGGTTCATGATGGAAGAAGGGTATACATTTTTTTAAAAATAACCCGTGGCCATTTGACCACTGGCCATTTTTAAAAGGGCGGAATGTTGTATCCTAACCCTTCTTCCAAACTTGATATTTTTATATATTATCATCATTGATATATAATGAATGAAAACACCCCAAAAAGCAGCAAACTGCAAAACACCAGGTGTTGTTAAGTAATGAACTGGAGGAGGGCTAGGATGACAGAATTTGCAACCTTGCTTCAAGGAAGGAGGGGGCCTGATGAACGGGCATATGTCACCCGTGCAGGCGGCAGAGACAGTGGGAGAGTCAGCCAGACATAATTAAGGCAAAAAGCCAACCATCCTGCATGGTTTTAAGGAGTTAAATTATTAAATCCAGGGTGAGTGGTCAAATGAAGTGGGTCAGCAACGCTGTGTGCACAGGGGAGGGAGCTGATTAACAACCCTGCCCGGCTGAACCGTGAGGGGGCCTTTGACCTGAAATTAAGAATAACACTCCCAGAGCAGAAGGTTGGATGACCACAGTGAGACGAATAAGAGCGTTGTATATCAAGGATGCAGACTCAGCTGAATAACAAGGCTGCGGAGGTCACCAAAAGTTCGTGTTCGCCTAGTTAAGTCGAAAAGCTCAATTATTCTGTATTGCTATTAAAGCAACGTTAAAATCAGAATTTAACAACAGGGTAGGCTAAAGTTATTGATATTCACACCCACTCCAATTAAACCAGGCCACAAGTTACGCCTACTGAACCATCACCATCATTAAGTCAATATGAAATGTTATTTCCATACTTTAAAATACAACTCGACCCAAAGCATATGACAATCAGAACCTTCCTAAGTCAAAATTGAATCGCACCCAGACAGGAGCGAATAGTCGATATAAGGTTGAAGAGGGAAGGAAATTAAGAGCACGGCGAACTGCAAACGTAAGCGAAAAGCCGGGAACAACACACAGCCAGCAACAGCGAGTCGGGCTTCGACAGGCCATAAAGTAGGAATGACAACTCCCGGGGTCAGGGGACATCAGAAAAAGCAAGCAGACAAAAACCAGAACTGACTCCAAGGTACAACCGCCCTCACCTACAAGGAGTGACGGAAATTAATGAGGCCTTGAGTTAACGGCGTCAGCTGGACAGCAACAACAACGGCGAGCAGAGACAGAGTGAGGCAAAAACCTGCGAGGCTATGAAATGCAACTTCATGTCAGTGAAGCCTGACCAACAAGTTAAGTTAAAGACATCACAATACATAATATCGTACATAACATCAATGTTAACGCTATTCACCGTCAACTATATTCCGCTTATATAACCATGCAGACACCAAGGAATACGAATTCCTAGGATCAAGAAACTTACCCCTTAACCTAAGATATCGGAAATAAATTAATAATAATAAGCCTATGCATGAAAGACAAAAGTAAAACTTATGAAAAGCCAGGATAGCGGGATAAATCACCACCAGGTCGAAATAAAGTACATAATAAAGAGCGATGTTAAACCCAGGGTCGGAGAGAAAGGGAGATCCCGGCCGTCTTTGTATCCCCGCAGCGCGGGATGGGAGTGTGTCTGTGCTCGGGGAGGCACCTCCACTTGGGTCAAGCACCACGATGGGAAACGACACACCTTAGGCTACATACAGAATCATAACTGGGAAATGGTAAGGGACAAATGTTAATTTAAAACTTTTTAACCATGTCTGTGTGCGTCTGTGAGGATCGGAGGGAGTGTGCCCCTCCCTCCAGGTCGTGCAACACGAACAGAGGTGCCTATGAGACGATTTGTAACGTCTGTGTTTTGGTTCATGAAGGAGGCCAGACAGAGAGACGACTTCCAGGCAATTTGTAACATCTGATTGTTTGCTCATGGATTTTATGGAGGGAGTATGACAACGGAAAATGCCGTGGGTGATGCACACAAGCACACGGACGTACGGACACACACATGAACACACCTACACACGGACAGATCCTGACACAGTAAATCAAAAGAAAACCCCGCCTTGTGGGCAGGACCCAAAGGGATTTTTCGGCATAAAAGAAAGGACTCTGAGCATTGGAAACCAGTTGGACCAGGAGAGTCAACTCATCACGAGGGCGACCAACGGGTCGACTCATGAGCGAGCTCGACCGGAAGGGTCGGCTCGACTCATCAGCCGAGTTCGACCAGGAGTCAACTCATCACGAGTTCGACCAGTGGGTCGGCTCCGGAGCGAGCTCGACCGAGCGGGTCGGCTCGACTCATCTTCAGCTCGACCGAGCGGGTCGACTCAAGGGCGAGCTGCGACTAACGGGTCGGCTCGACTCTTCAGCTTCTGGGACTCAGCCGAGTTCAGACGGCTCTCGGGGCTCGACTCAAGCGGCTCCCCATCTCCTCTGCAGGCGGGCAAGACCCGCTTGACAGCTCAACTCGGCCGCGACAGCCAACCTCTGCCGAGTCGGCGGTTTCCCTGCTGCCGCGAGAATCGCGGTTTGGCGACGACGCTGCGAGCGAGCTGTGGGCGCCACCTACCGACCGGGTTCCGAATTACGACAGCATGTCAACGGACATCCGAACCAAATTCACCACGGCGACAGAGGAGCGACTAATACGTATGACGCGCACCGCCCCCTCACCACACGACCACCTGGCGTCTGTTTGACATAAAGAACCGACTCCGAACACTGACTATTGAAGACAACTCTTACCACTCAAACCCACTCGAACCCATAAGCCATCCGTGGCTGTGAAGAAAAACTCGAGACCGAGTGATGGCCATCCGTCATTTGTAAGAGTATTATCTTTAATATTTAGTGGACTGTACTCTTAATCGCTTAAATTCCCAGCAGATCTTCGGAAAAGGAGCGCCGTTGCAGGCCTTTACTCCGAGCATTCTGTTGTCAGATAACCTGCCGATGTATCTGTTGAGATTGGTGCCTTTAAGAATAATAACTGTTTTTGATTGTGTTTTATCGCCGTATAATCTTTCAAGTATAATCATTCATTAACGTTAAGGTTTTCTTAGCATAGTATTTGCATGTTTTAACGACTCTCTCTCACTAACAACCATCGCGTTACGCGGGATCCATGTGCCGTTGTCAAGTGAAATCAGACAATCATTGATGATACTGTATTGATGCCGTGTTGACGTTCCGGGATTGAGAGTTCGCATACTATATCATAGTTGAGGTTGAATTAGTAATAAATTGATTAATACAGAAGTGGTTGTGTGATTCTTTCCTGAACTATGCATAAGATCTGCTTCTGCGTTGAGATCTGAACTTGGTGACCTTAATAAACACACTAACACATACTCAGTAAATGTTAAAGCGATAACGGGGCGAACCGGGGACCTAAATAAGCGAGAATGAGACGAACCTAGACAACGAGGCCGAGTTAATCTAAGTTAATCTTGTATACTTACACCACACCTGCATAACTGCATACGATTAATTGCCTTATTCCGATCGATAACCCACCCTCGTCACCGAGGCGGAGTCTGGTTATCATAACGACTTGCATTATCATAATTACACCCACTCGCATAATTACTACAATTACCTCTCGAATTGGCATAATTAAATGTGCGTAATTACATGGATTAAAGTATTTCCGGATAATTACACCTTTGGCCAAATTTCGATTGATTATTATTATTTTCACTGAATATTCATAACCCACATATACAACATAATAATTTCACCCACGCACGCATACAACACATCAAAATTTCACACCCAACATATACAACAATATATGTTATAATGTGTGATTGTTATACTCTTTAAATGTGTGTATATACTGTAAATAGCTATTAAATTCAATTACCACACAGCAGCAGCAGCAACTGCAGCAGCAGCAACTGCAGCAGCAGCAACTGCAGCAGCAGCAACTGCAGCAGCAGCAACTGCAGCAGCAGCAACTGCAGCAGCAGCAGCAACTGCAGCAGCAACAGCAACTGCAGCAGCAACAGCAACTGCAGCAGCAACTGCAACAGCAACTGCAGCAGCAACAGCAACTGCAGCAGCAACAGCAACTGCAGCAGCAACTGCAGCAGCAACAGCAACTGCAGCAGCAACAGCAACTGCAGCAGCAACAGCAACTGCAGCAGCAGCAACTGCAGCAGCAGCAACTGCAGCAGCAGCAACTGCAGCAGCAGCAACTGCAGCAACACAAGTCTGACCTTAACCGGCAACGTCTTGGCTGTCTCCACCATCAACATGTGTTCCTAGATGGGAAAGGTCCCCGTTATAAATAGTTTAGCAACGTTCCGTTCCCTAATTCCGAAGTATACTGGAGATCACTTGTACTCTAAAACATGTAAACTGTAACGCTTTAAAGATAGCATTAAACATTAAACAAATATAATCTTAATTTAGGAGCTTTCGTGACTGCCGGAATTATTCTTTGGTTCTTAACCGAAAAGAACCAAAGAATAAACAAATATAAATTAGTTTTTTTTTATATAATTTATAAGACCGTAAACGGAGGGACAGTATTAGAATATCTATACTCGCGTAGGTATAAATAAAACAAAATAAATAACGACGTTTCGGACGCAACACAAGCGCCGGAAACGATGTCTGCAGCAGACATCGTGCTGCTCGCAGCAGACATCGCGGATATCGCGATTGTCACCTGAAGACGGGCGCTTGTGTTTCGTCCGAAACGTGATTTATTTTATTTCTACCTACGTGACTTTATCGAAAGAACCAACGAGAATTAATTCCTGCAGTCACGAAAGCTTCAAATCAATATTAGAATATCATTCGAAGTATTATAATCACAATGTGATCGTATTCGAATCACACTGCACATATGTATGCATATTACATTCATACTATGGTCGTATGTATGTAATATGTATGTCCGTTGGACATGCGAACCGGCGGTCGAATATGCGAACTGGGGGTTGCAGGAGAAGGATCGGATTAAAATGATTAGAATAACACTATGGTGGTATTAGAATTACACTGAGCTAGAATGTATGTTATATGTAGATGCACATCGGGAGTCGTAAATGCAACCTGGAAGGTGCGCGGTTTTGATCGCATTACAATTATTATAATAACAACGTGGTCCTATTAGAATCACGCTATCGACTGCTGCTGATGTTCGGGTGGCGGCCTCCGATTCGGGCTCAGCTCTTTCTTTACTCGCCTGGTTGGTGCCGCGGGACGCAGCGTCTCATCCGACAGGCGTTGCAGCAGCTGGGTGATGGCATCCGTGAGTTTGTCAACTTTCTCTTCAAATTGAGGCCGTCTCCCTCGTGGTCTCCTCCCTCTGCGCGTGCTGTGGGTTGCTCATGGCCGAGTTGGAGCTGCATGTTGAATCGGGTGTAGACGTTATTTTAGCAATATATTTAAGTACAGTGTTGTGTTTAGAATGCGTCTAGACAAGGAAGGTGACTTGTCCTACACGGGCAGCCAAAATGATTACAATTTCTGTCATCAAACAGTGTGAGTTCATTCATAAGTAGTATTCGCTGAGCCATGATGACATTAACCTACATAGAGTTATGGTTAAACAAAGTAATATTTAGTCACTTAATTCTCAGTTCAGACATGATCATCGCAATCATTTCCAAAGACGTGTGCGGTCCCGCGAGAGCAGTGCCCGGCTACAAAATAGCCGGCAGCAGAAGCAGCAGAATCAGAAGTAGCAGCGTCCCCATCGAAATGTGATGTTGCTGCTGTTATTGCTGCTGTTGTTGCTTCTTCTGAAGTTATATACGCAGCGAGGTGGTGGTCCGTGATGGAATGACGCCTTTGATTAAAGACTTTGATCAATCGCACCCGATTGACGCCTTTGATCGTCGCATTTGATCAACTCTGACATTGTAAACTCTCACATGTTGAACTCAAACATTTAATATTATATATAATGCTCTCATGCCCTTTGGATTGCACCCGTTGGGTTGCACTCCCTCGTCGAGGAGGCCGCTCTCCTCATTTTTTACGGTTACATGCTTATTTCTTACATTAACATCATGCTAATCTCTCACACTGTGGTCGTACGTATGGTAAGTGAATATGCGAACCAGGGGTAGGATGTGCAGGATAAGAATCGAATTACAATTATTCGAATCCCGATAGTCGTATTAGAATCACACTGTCCACTGTTGAATGAATGTGTCGTATCAATGTAATAGATTAGCTATATACAGCATACACACATGCAAAGAATATAACAATCACACATTTTACATATAAACAATACACAAGATTTCAAAAACGTATTTTTAAAATACATGTTCATTTTTTTTTAACTGAGAATGTCGAGGTCCATGTGGGGAGATGGAGTGCAGTGGACTGTATCGTCTCCGCTGTGTTTCGGAATCCGTGTGATCACCCAGTCACATCGCCTAACTCCAGTCAAAGCACCTTACCCAAACTACATCTCCCCAACAAGGCAGCCTTCCCGATGCTGTGTATTGTGTTCATGGGATAACAGAGGTGTGTATTATCCCATACGCCTTGTCCAAAACGACTGATTGTCCGCTTAACAGCTTAGCCTGTAAACCACCATTGGTGATAGTGTTGTTTGAGAGCAGCTATTAAAGTCGTTTTGGCAAACGAGGTGGTGGCTGGCCAAACCATGCCTCGCTGTTTGTCTCCGGAGTGATGACGGATACAAACCAAACCAAGCGGAGACCACGTACCAGATCGGATTTTGGTTACTGATGTTAGAGTGATTGTGTTGCAAGTGTGGTCACTACGCGTCTGTACGTGCTCACTCCCGATTTTTGGCAACGCCACGGGGCTGCATTCACTTTATATCGAGGACAATGGAGGGCATGGGGAACGTGTTTTTTCAGCGCTAATTCCATTTATTCAAATTAAGCGCACAATTACACACTGAGATGCACTTACATATTCACGCATGAAGCACAAAGGGCACATTGCCCTTCGATATGTTAATAGACATGCGGATTGTACCTTCCAAAATTAACAATCGAATGCAAATATCCTGAAAGATAAAGGATTGGATCCTAGGGGGGGGAGTTATAAGGCGTGTTGACGTTATTTTAGCTATATAGTTAAGTACACTGTTTATGATAAGAATTCGTAGACATGGCAGGTGTCTTGTTCTTGTGGTGCCACAGCGACGGGGCCGCTCTGCCGAGCCAGGGAGCCGCCCGGCTTCCCCCACCGCACTGCCCCCATCACCCCCCCCCCACATAAGCACACACCCGCACGCATTTCCCCCCATAGAGCTGGAATGGAAGGTCACCTGATCGACCGGTTTTTATCCGAGAAACCCTTATCGGGGTTAACTCTCACGGTTTCCGGCGATCAGGGAATTGGATGACCTCCCCCGTGCTACGTGGCACCGCGGCGCTGCGGCCGGCCTTAATATGGTGTGGTCGCGGCGTGGGGCATTCGGCCACCGCGGTTGAGGCGCATTTCCCCCCCCCCCCCACACACGCGAGTATCGACGGGGCAGGCAGAGGGAATAAGCATTGTGATGGAGGAGCATCATTAGAAAACGCGCAGCGCATCTGAACTGCAATAATAGCGAAGGCGCACGGTGCGTGAGAAAAGGATTGATTGGAATTTGCGCCGTGCAGGTCGCTCATTGATTAGCGGAACAAAGGCACCGCGGAGCTGCCTGGCCCGGGCGAGGGGGGCGCGTGCCATTGTTTGGAGTTTACGCCGCGCGGACAAAGGATTAATTAGCATAGCGAAGGCGCACGGTGCGTGGGAAGGGGGTAGGGGCCAGAATCTGTTAAATCGAACCAGGGGTCGGATATGTGAACTGTGGGGGGTACAGGGCAAGAATCGCATTAAATTTCGATTTAAAGCTTTCGTGACTGCAGGGATTTATCTTCTTGGTTCTTTCGGTAAAGTCACGTAGAAGGGAAGTAATAAAATAATAAAAATAAAACATAATTAAAATTCAGCCACAACGCAAGCAGCCGTCCTCAGGTGAAGAACGAAACACCACCAAGCTTGGAGCGTATATTTAAGCTGGGTTGGAGGGGGGGAGGTTGGAAGAAGAGCGCCTTGACACAAAAATTTGCATATCAAGAGGATTTTAGCATATATATGGTAAATGCGTAGGAGGTGGGCGGGGGGTTTCAAAGTCATATTATGTCCGTGCATTATGCAGGACCAGCAGCATCATGCTACCCCCATCCCCTCCCTTTGATGCTGCTGGTCCTGCAAAAAGCACGGGCATAAGTAGTACTAATCACATACCTGCATTTCCCATATCTCCTCCCTTTGATGCTGATAATCCTGCATAATGCACGGGCATAAGTAGTACTAATCACATACCTGCATTTCCCATATCCCCTTCGTTTGGTGTTGCTAATCCTGCATAATGCACGGGCATAAGTAGTACTAATCACATACCTGCATTTACCATGAATATGCTAAATCCCTCTTGATATGCAAATTCCTTTGTCAAGGCGCTCTTCCCCCTCCAACCCAGCTTGAATATACGCTGCCAAGCCTGGTGGTGTTCATTCAGACGCTGTCTTTCTGACAGACCTGTTCTTCGCCTGAGGACAGCTGCTTGCGTTGTGGCCGAAACGTCGTGAGAATTATTTTATTATTTTCATTTTTATTCTTTTATTATTTCCATTCTACGTGACTTTACCGAAAGAACCAAGAAGATGAATCCCTGCAGTCACGAAAGCTTTAAATAGAAATTTGGTGGAACATGTTTTTTGTCGTTCATTGTGAAATTTCGGTCACAGTTCCTATGATCACTGTTACATTGCTTATGGCTTTATTTTGGTGATTTCTAAAATATTTTTGGTTTAGCCATGTTTGTTGTAGTACGGAGTTAGAATGATGGCTTTAATCTAAGTTGTCTTGTGGTTGTTGTTGTTGTTTGACTGGCATCCCACTGGGATTTTTGCACAGCGTTGGTGTACGGTGCTTTTTTCTGGAAGACTTTGCAGTTTTTCCATGGATTTTTCTGTTGGCGCATAGTCACTTTGAGATGTTTTCTAGTTCATGTTTTTATTTTTTATTTGTTGCGGTTGCACCCGATTCAAGAGCCGAATGGCTCACAGGGCTATACCAAATACATGAAAATGAAATGAAACTGTTAAGGCTATATGGGGGATCTTTCTGTTTGTGTTAGGTGCTCGCTAACAGCACTTGCCCCTACAGTCTGTCCAGGCTATATGGGGGGTCTTTGTCTTAGGTGCTCACTAACAGCACTTGCCCCAACATTCTGTGCAGGCTATACGGGGGATCTTTGTGTTTGTGTTAGGTGCTCGCTAACAGCACTTGCCCTGACATTCTGTCCAGTCTACACGGGGGATGTTTGTCTTTGTGTGTTGGGAGCAAGTTTGAGTGGCGTGTAGCCGTGGGAGTTGAACGGGAGCCTGCTGCTACTGACAGTCGTTGACTCCGGTTGGACAGACGCTGATAGACAGACACACACAGACAAGACAGGTGGACAGACACAGACAAGAGGAACACAGAGACAGAGATACAGAGACGACATAGACACATGCAGAGAGAAACACACAGAGGCGAACAGAGACACAGACGGGCAGAGAGATGTTGAATCGAACTAACTGAACTCGCTCCATTGAAAGAGTTTCCTTGATAATTGCCCATCCCCAGAAGTCGTTCTAGTTTCTATTTATTTCATTGTGTGTGGTGTGAACGTGTAAGCAATGTGGGATATCGATGTACACGGATATGAACAAGATCAGCAGACAAGACGTCTTTCATCCTCTTTGGTTCTTTCAGTAAAGTCACGTAGGTAGAACAAATACAATAATAATAAATAAATCACGACGTTTCGATCGCAACACGAGCGATCGTCCTCAGGCGAAAACATCCAGACATTGACGCGGCAGATGTCACGTGAGCTACGGCACGTGACAAAGATGAGGTGAGCCCCCCCCCCCTCCCGGGGCTCGCTCAGCTGAGCATTGTTTCAATGCGGTGGGCTCACGCGAAATTGATTTCTGTAAAACGAAGGTACTTTGAAAACCCACTGGCTATACTCTTTTATATAAGTGTTGTGTCCTTAACTAACCACACGGGGACGTCTGGTTGAGGCAACACGTTTATTATAACTCTTTCGAAATCGGCTCTACACACGACTGAAACACGAAGGGGTACGACCCCTTCCACCCGATAGCCTACGGGAGTGACAGCCTCCCTTCTATCGCAGCCTGCACACTCCGGGCTCTGCCACCCACGGGTCCCTTAGCCCGGCGTTAAGGGAAGACTGGACGACCCGTCCCAGCCAGGGTACTGGAGCTCACCTCTGGTCCGCTACAACCCGGCTCTGGCGAGAGCTGGGGGAGGGTCCCAGAGTGTCTGAGCTCACCTCGGGTCCGCTACAACCCGGCTCTAACAAGAGCCTCGGTTGAGGGTCCCCGGGTGCTGTTCCAGTCTTCAGGTCTTCGGATGTCCTCAGGCTTGAGTTGGTGAACACTGCCCGGTCCGTCCAGAGGGCCGGCCTTTTATACCCAGGTCGGGATCACCCCTCCCCTCCTGACCCCCCCCCCCCCCCCGTCCCAGAACCTTCTGAAAGATTTCGATTTAAAGCTTTCGTGACTGCAGGGATTCATCTTCTTGGTTCTTTCGGTAAAGTCACGTAGAAGGGAAGTAATAAAATAATAAAAATAAAACATAATAAATGAAATAATTCTTACGACGTTTCGGCCACAACGCAAGCAGGACGGCTGCTTGCGTTGTGGCCGAAACGTCGTGAGAATTATTTCATTTTATTATGTTTTATTTTTATTATTTTATTACTTCCCTTCTACGTGACTTTACCGAAAGAACCAAGAAGATGACTTCTGAAAGATCTTAATGGGCCTTAGGGACGAGTGGGGGGTCAGGGGTGTTAGTCTCCGGTCACGGTGGGGGGCCGGGGGTTTAACCTTTGGTCGACCCCTACGCACCTCGCTCTCTCTCGCCTGCTCCCTGTTGACCAGTGCACGTGGTGGCAGGTCAGCTTACAGCGCCTTGTTATGGCGCTTACGCACAACTTCGTGACGAATGCTGCACGTTCCGTCGCTTTCATGCAGGGGGCGCTGCAAACCTACGTGCCCCCTGCATGAACAACGGAGGGGCAGGGACAGACGTTCGATCGCGTTGGAATCGATCTACAGACGGCGGTCTTATCGCGCGGCCAGCTCTGTGTCGCCTCATCTCGATCCCGCGATCCCAAACAGGTGAAAGTCCGCATCAAACTGAACCCCCAGCAAGGCCATCTACTTCACGACGAGAGAAAATTCACACTATATATCGTTTTCAATGAATAAGCTTTTAATGAAGTACATTTATGTAATTCAAAACATAATACAATTCAAAGTTGTTTCATTTTCAAACTTCAAAACGGAGCATCGAGAGCTTGCGTGGATGCGTCGCTCGTGTGCAATTTTTTTCGTCACTTTAAATCAGCAAGGACAATTTCTCGTCCTAATTCGACAAAATGTATTACAACACATAATACAAAATTATAATTCGTGTTGTAGAGAATGTTCCTCCTTTTCGTATAACTTTTAATTGGTATGCCTTGTAACTGATTAATGATCCGAGCGTGCTCACTATTTAAAAGACAATGAGTTGCTCCAGAGGCAGACGCTTCCTGAAAACACAAAAGTACCCTTTGACCTGTATCACAAGAACAATGAGTCTCACCCGAGTGATCTGTACAGGTTACTTGCAAAACACAAACTTTGTCCTAACATGACTTATTCAATGTTTGACCCTTATAGACAAAATGTTACATGTGCGCACACCATCAGACAAGTAATCATTCTGAATTATTGACAATCATTTTAACTAATACTATTGCGCCATTCAAAACGAATGCTGGTGTCTGGGTCAAAATTGAGCAAATTCCAAACATTACCTACAAACTCCACAACCAAGGTGCCACATCAACCATCGCCCTCTACTGACAGACTCTTGTCTACATGCAGGCCGGTGCAGGGCCACCACCTTGTGCCACACAGGGCAGCTGCTACTTGGAGGTGCTCTTCGAGTGTTTGAAACGAGATACGATACAAAACTCCGAGTTGCCGAGGCGATTAAGTAAGCACCATATAAATGCAATTCATAACAGTGAATGCTTGGGAGCTTATTGGCTCTCGCTCCTGGTTAGAAATCTACCCAACACACAGGTCCACAAAGACTGGCCGCTCTTACCCTGCAGGTTGAACCTAGGAACCGAGTGTTCAACTTCACATTCTTGTCATTAAAGGCCTGTGACAAAGGTGCGTCTATTGGAGCGACATCGTCTCAAGCTTACACATCTCCCGGGTCTCCATTTGACTTTCTACTGTCTCGGAGGAAGTCAACCCACACCTCCACTTCCACAAACTGCTGGGAGTTGCCTCGCTCTGCCTCACAGTGAGAATTCTCCTCCTGCTTCACGATGCCTCCATCGATGTGAATGTCCGATTTTGGAGTTGAATCTTCATCTTCACATTTTACCTTTACTTCTTCGCTCTTCACCATCACTTCACATTTCACCTTCACATCTTCATGTTTCACCTCGATACCTTTCAAAGTATCCAAGCTGGGATTTTCATCCGGTTCTTGTTTCATGAGGGATGGACTCATTGCAGCACTTTGACTTTCACAAGCTGATTTCAGACTCCACACCTTGTGGATCTTGTGATGGTTGTGTGTTCTCTGGTGTCTTTGAAGATTTGGTAAAAGTGTAAACGCCTTCCCACAAACACCACACTTGAAGGGTTTCTCCCCCGTGTGGGTTCTCTGGTGTTCTACAAGAGCAGATGACTGTGCAAACGCCTTCCCACACACACCGCACTTGAATGGTTTATCTCCCGTGTGTGTTCTCTGGTGTTTAACAAGAGCAGATGACTGTGCAAACGCCTTCCCACACACACTGCACTTGAAGGGTTTCTCTCCCGTGTGTGTTCTCTGGTGTTTTACAAGAGCAGATGACTGTGCAAACGCCTTCCCACACACACTGCACTTGAAGGGTTTCTCTCCCGTGTGTGTTCTCTGGTGTTCTGCAAGAGTAGATGAATGTGCAAACGCCTTCCCACACACACCGCACTTGAAGGGTTTATCTCCCGTGTGGGTTCTCTGGTGTATTACAAGAGCAGATGACTGTGCAAACGCATTCCCACACACACTGCACTTGAAGGGTTTCTCTCCCGTGTGTGTTGTCTGGTGTGCTTCACGAGTAGATGACCGTGCAAACGCCTTCTTACACACTCTGCACTTGAAGGGTTTCTCTCCCGTGTGTGTTCTCTTGTGTATAACAAGAGTAGATGACTTTGCAAACGCCTTCCCACACACACTGCACTTGAAGGGTTTATCTCCCGTGTGGGTTATCTGGTGTATTACAAGAGAAGATGACTGTGCAAACGCCTTCTCACACACACTGCACTTGAAGGGTTTATCTCCCGTGTGTGTTCTCTGGTGTATTACAAGAGTAGATGACTGTGCAAATGCCTTCCTACACACACTGCACTTGAAGGGTTTATCTCCCGTGTGGGTTCTCTGGTGTTTTACAAGAGCAGATGACTGTGCAAACGCCTTCCCACACACACTGCACTTGAAGGGTTTCTCTCCCGTGTGTGTTCTCTGGTGTTCTACAAGAGTATATGAAAGTGCAAACGCCTTCCCACACACACCGCACTTGAAGGGTTTTTCTCCTGTGTGTGTTCTCTGGTGTTTTACAAGAGTAGATGAATGTGCAAACGCCTTCCCACACACACTGCACTTGAAGGGTTTTTCTCCTATGTGAGTTCCCTGGTGCTGTGTCAAATGTCCATCCGTGCTGCATGCACACCGGTCGCATTGTTGCCTTGTTGTACCGAGCTGTGCCGAGTGCCTTCGCTCCATCAGACCAATCCTGCAAAGGAAGCAACAGCTGCAGACAGAAAAAGAATATCCACGCCATCTACACGTCAGTATCGAGGCACAGAAGAATACAAATACACAGTCACACGTGACTTACACGTCTATACTTATTCATATATTCATGATACAGTGAAACCTTGGATTGCGAGTTAACTTGGTCTGCGAGTGTTTTGCAAGACGAGCAAATTTTTTCAATAAATATTAATTTGATAAATGAGCGATGTCTTGCAATACGAGTACTGTAGTACGTACTAGGCTTCGGCATGGTAAGGTAATTTACCCTTTTTACCGGGTAAAAGGGTAAAGGTGTCGACATGCCAAGGGGTAAGGTAAAGGGTAGGGTAAAGGTATCTCAAGGAATTACCCAGTAGGGTAAAGGTAGCGTGAAGTATTACCCGGTAAATATTGTATCGTTGTTTACCGCTAAAAGCTCCGTGGCGCAGTCCGTGGCCTCCATTTAGTAAGTACTATTTTTAAAAAAACTTATTTTTTAAACACGTTGTTATGAAATGTACGAGTAATGGCAGAACTCCACGACTCCAGGAAGTGGCCCCGAAGCTTGCCACAACGTAAGGGACCGTGGCCAATTACAGCCAATGTCAGTTGACTGTGGACAATTAGACCCAAGCCGAAACATAACATATAAAAAGAATGTTTAAAATATATATTTTTTATGATAGAATATAGTATTGTCATCAGTATGACATAAGTATACCAAGTTTGCAGTCCATATCCCATT
>NW_027614928.1:0-5000 GCF_965212315.1 Lampetra planeri
ACCCCTCTCTCTCTCTACCCCCCTCTCGTCTCTCTACCCCCCTCTCTCTCTCTACCCCCTCTCTCTCTACCCCCCTCTCTCCTCTCTCTACCCCCCTCTCTCTCTCTACCCCTCCTCTACCCCCCCCCCCTCTCTCTCTAGCCCCTCTCTCTACCCCCCTCTCCTCTCTTACCCCCCTTCTCTCTCTCTACCCCCCTCTCTCTCTCTCCCCCCCTCTCCCCCCCTCTCTCCCCCTCTCTCCCCCCCTCTCTATCCCCTCTCCCCCTCTCTCCCCCCTCTCTCCCCTTCTCCCCCCCTCTCTCTCTCCCCCCCCCCACTCCCCCTCTCCCCCCCCCTCTCTCTCCCTCCCGCTTGTTAATGCGATGCAGCTTCTTTTACCGGGCCACGGCGCTCGCTCGCTCGCCCGCCCCGCCCGCCCGCGATAATGATTTCAGGACCCCCACGCGGTGTTGATTAACCTCAACGCTAAGAGCAATTGATTTTTTTCTCTTTTTTTAAACGAGTGGCAAAGTGGTAACGGGACGCGGGGGTTATACCGCGGCGATTTCGTTTTATTTTTTTGTAGTCGTTCCCCGGAACTCTCTCTCGTTCTCTCGCTCCATCTCTCTCTCTTTTTTTTTTTACGATCAGTGGAAACAAGAAGATGCTCGGTGTAGTCGGCACTTTGCTTCGTTCATCATTTCGTAATTTTTTTGGTTTAATTTTTAAACTTTGCTTTATGTAAACCCCCACCTCTCGCTCACTCTCTCGCTCACTCTCTCGCTCGCTCCTCTCGCTCACCCTCTCGCTCGCCCTCTCGGTCGCCCTCTCGCTCGCTCTCTCGCTCGTTCTCTCGCTCACTCTCTCGCTCACCCTCTCGCTCACTCTCTCGCTCACTCTCTCGCTCACTCTCTCGCTCACTCTCTCGCTCACTCTCTCGCTCACCCTCTCGCTCGCTCACTCGCTCACTCTCTCATTCCATCTCTCTCTCGCTCCATCTCTCGCTCGCTCTCTCGCTCACTCTCTATCGCTCTCTCTCTGTGTGTGTGAGAGGAGTTGTCGTGGACCTGAGGACAGCCGATTGGTTTTTTGTTGGTGACTCTTCACAGGGGGGTGGGGGGGTAGAGAGGGGAAGGCCACGGGAAAGTGCTGAGATTGTGAAACTTAGATCATTTTGGGGGGGCTGGGGGTGGAGGGAATGGGGGGGGGGGCTGGGTGGTTGCGCAGTGGACCACGGATCGTGTCTCACAACGAAGAGGGATCCGATTGGATCCCAAACTCGGCCGTCACGTGCGGGAGCTGGGGGGTGACTTTGTCATTCATCCCCTGTTCTGGGGGTTTGTGAATGATTGTGTTTGTGTGTGTGTATGTGTGTATGTGTGTGTATGTGTGTGTATGTGTGTGTGTGTGTTTTGTATGTGTGTTTGTATGTGTGTGTGTGCGGTGTCAAGATCGGCCTCAGTGGAGGAGGCTCGTGAAGGACGCTACTGGGCAGTTGGAGGCAGTCGCCCTCCAACAACAACGGAGGGCGGAGGAGCGACGCTCACAACAACGAGCGGAGCGCCGGGTGGCTAAAGCACAGCAAGTTGGCACATTAGGGGGCACAGGTGGTGCATCAACCAGTCGTCTCAGTCAGCCAGCCCGTGGCATCTGTGTCTGTGGGTCTCTATGTGAGTCTGTGGGTCTCTGTGAGTATGTGGTAAGCCTCTATGAGAGTTTGTGGGTCTCTATGTGAGACTGTGGGTCTCTTTGTGAGTTTTTGGGTCTCTATGTGAGTCTGTGGTCTCTATACGAGTCTGTGGGTCTCTGTGTGAGTCTATGTGTCTCTATGTGAGGTTGTGGGTCTCTATGTGAGTCTGTGGGTCTCTATGCAAGTCTATGAGTCTCTATGTGAGTCGGTGGGTCTTTATGTGAGTTCGTGGGTCTCTATATGAGTTTGTGGGTTTCTGTATGAGTTTGGGGGTCTCTATGTGAGTCTGTGGGTCTCTATGTGAGTCTATGGGTCTCTGTGTGAGTCTGTGGGTCTCTACGTTGTTCTGTGGCTTCCTATGTGAGTCTGTGGGTCTCTATGTGAGTCTGTGGGTCTCTATGTGAGTCTATGGGTCTCTATGTGAGTCTGTGGGTGTCTATGTGGGTCTCTGAGTCTCTATGTGAGTGTGTGGGTCTCTAACTGAGTTTGTGAGTCTCTATGTGAGTCTGTGGGCCTCCATATGAGTCGCTGAGTCCATCGACTCGCTTCCCTTGAGTTCGTGGTCTCGTCACGGGGCAGTTCCATGGCTACAACCGAGACTTGAACTCCAGGGATGGACCCCACGTGGCTTTGATTAATCTCGGACGACTGAGATCGATTTTTGTTGTTTGTTTGTTTTATAACGGCAAAGGAACGAGCGGGAAGGGAGATTGTGAAACTTTATTTTACGTTTCTTTTATTTACTCAACACACATACTTTGTGTGTCTGTGTATGTGTGTGTCTAGCGGTACAGGAGGACGTGGAGCTGAGTGGACTTGCCGATGACTGGTACCAGCGGTGTCAAGATCGGCCTCTGTGGAGGAGGCTCGTGAAGGACGCTACTGGGCAGTTGGAGGCAGTCGCCCTCCAACAACAACGGAGGGCGGAGGAGCGACGCTCACAACAACGAGCGGTGCGCCGGGTGGCTAAAGCACAGCAAAGTTGGCACAGTAGGGGGCACAGGTGGTGCATCAGCCAGTCATCTCGGTCATCTTGGTCAGTCGACCCGTGGCACATGCTGGGTCTGCCCCGTGACCTCCTGCCAGCGGGCGTTCGACACTTCACGTGGCCTCAAGGTGCACATGGCCTGGCACAAGCGTCGTCTTGGTGACGTCACCGGCACTTAGTGGCGAATGGCGGTTGTTGTTGTTGTAGTGGTTAGCGCTACGAACCCAGCGTCCCGGGTTCGATTCCCGCTCACGGACCAACACCCAGTGACGATTATCTGAACCGGTCCTGGGCATCCCCTAGGTCGACTCAGCCTCAAATGAGTACCCGGTGCGGGTGTGTAGTAAAACATCGCTACTGGGGAGACAAAGGCGGCCGGGCGTGGTGTTGGCCACCCACCCCCTCGTGTGCCGGCCTTCATAGATGCTGCTTACTCGCTAACAGCACTTGCCCCAGAAGTCTGTTCCAGGCTATACGGGGGACCTTTGCCTTTTGCCTCTAGCGGGATGGGTCTTCAGCCAGCGGACCGAGGTGGCTACGTGAGCGAGCGAACGTTGAACCCTCCCTCGGTGCAGTGACTGATGGCACCACGCTGGTCGATCTGAAGCAGCAATCATCTTCGTTAGGAAATGTAATTATTTATATATTGCGTGAGTGACAGCTCCATCCCTCCCTCCCTCCCTCCCTCCCTCACCCCGCTCCCCTGTCCTTACCCCCCCCTCTCCCCACTTTATGATGAGCGAACGTCTGCTGGGGAGATGGAGCGATTTGATTCAGACCGCGCGCCAGACGGATCGCTACATCGCAGTGGCTTCCGAGAGATGGCAAAGGCGCCGCGTGGAATTTCACGCGGCGGGGGATTGACCAGGACTCGTGGCTGATGGAACTGATGATGATGCTGATGATGACGAAGATGCTGATGATGATGCTGATGATGATGGAACTGATGATGATGCTGATGATGACGAAGATGCTGATGATGATGCTGTTGATGAAGATGACGAAGATGCTGATGATGATGCTGAGCATGACGAAGATGCTGATGATGATGCTGTTGATGAAGATGACGAAGCTGCTGATGATGCTGATGATGATGCTGAAGCTGAGGATGATGCTGATGATGATGGAACTGATGATGATGCTGAGGATGACGAAGATGCTGATGATGCTGATGATGATGCTGAAGCTGAGGATGATGATGCTGATGATGAGGATGACGCTGCTGATGACACTGATGATGATGCTGAAGCTGAGGATGATGATGATGCTGATGAGGATGATGATGCTGCTGATGATGATGATCATGATGATGCTGATGATGATGATGATGCTGATGAGGATGACGCTGCTGATGACACTGATGATGATGCTGAAGCTGAGGATGATGATGCTGATGACGATGATAATGACACTGATGATGATGCTGAAGTTGAGGATGATGATGATGCTGATGATGGTGCTGAGGATGCTGATGATGATGAGGATGCTGATGATGATGATGATGACGCTGATGATGCTGCTGCTGATGATTAAATAACGAAACAACAGAATGCTCAGCAACTTTTCCACTTTTGTTCAAATCTCCCCCGAACCCCACCACCACCACCACCCACCCTCCTCCCGACATAACCGCGATGAACAAAATCTATAACCGTGATTAAATTAAGATAAATTAATTAACAACAACAACAACAAAAACAATTCGTTTGCGAGGCGATGAAAAATCATGGCGAGCGTGAGAAGAACGAGAGGCGTGTACGAGCGATCCTCGCGACGCTGCTGACTATACCGGTAGGAACCTCCTGGTTACACCAGCCCACAGGGGATTATTGTGTCCGTCGTGCAGGGAGGGGATGGGTGGGGAGGGAGGCGATGGGTGGGGAGGGGAGGGTGGAGAGGGGCTGGGTGGGGAGGGTGGGGAGGGGCTGGGTGGGAGTGGAGGGTGGGGAGGGGCTGGGTAGGGAGGGAGGGGAAGGTGGAGAGGGGCTGGGTGAGGAGGGTGGGGCTGGGTGGGGAGGGTGGGGAGGGGCTGGGTGGGGAGGGTGGGGCTGGGTGGGGAAGGGACGGTGGGGAGGGAGGGTAGGGAGGGGCTGGGTGGGGAGGGGAGGGTGGGGAGGGGCTGTGTGGGGAGGGGCTGGGTGGGGAGGGGCTGGGAGGGGGAGGGGCTGGTTTGGTAGGGTGGGGCTGGACATCGTGAGACTCGATCTCGCGCCTGGCTTCACCCAGGAATCCTACTCACTGCCTGCAAATCAGCCGAGTTGGTCCTGCGGGAAGCCCCGTGGTGGAGTGACCCACTCCCCACGCGGCTGGATTCACTGCAGGCCACGAGGGTCAATGACCGCG
>NW_027614928.1:10000-15000 GCF_965212315.1 Lampetra planeri
GTCGTGGGTTTGATCCCGACCCTGACGCCTGCTGCTGCTGTGTAATTGGAGTTTGTGTGTCTCCCTCTCTCTCTCATCATCATCACGGTGGCTAGGGGATGTTAAATACCTCGTCTGGTGTACAGGAGGTCGTGGGTTCGATCCCGACCCTGACACATGCTGCTGTATATTTGGAGTTTGCGTGTCTCTCTCTCATCTTTTGAGCCTCGTCTCAAACGGTGTTAAACCAGAGGACGCCAAAAGGCGTTCACAGCTCAAAGTCAATGCCAATCTCAGACTAATGAGAGCTCGGGGTGAGCAACTACATCATGTGAAATGTTTCAGCATTGGTGTTTTAACATCTTATCACGGCTGTTTTGTTTACAGCAAAAAGGGTCAAATATATTCTCATATTTTGGTTCCATGTTGTAACACTCTAAGCGTGTGACGTTGATTCTAAATGTGTGAGGTAAAAACCGGAGGACCTGGAGAAAAATCCACGCGACCACCGTGAGAGAGAGAGAGACACGCAAACTACAAATAAACAGCAGCAGGCGTCAGGTTCGGGATCGAACCCACGACCTCCTGTATACCGGGCGAGGTTGTTAACATCTCCTAGCCACCATGATAATGATGATGAGAGACACGCAAACTCCAAATATACAGCAGCAGGCGTCAGGGTGGGGATCGAACCCACGACCTCCTGCATACCGGGCGAGGTAGTTAACATCTCATAGCCACCGTGATGATGATGATGAGAGAGAGAGACACGCAAACTCTAAATATACAGCAGCAGCAGCAGGCGTCAGGGTTGGGATCGAACCCACGACCTCCTGTATACCAGGCGAGGTAGTTAACATCTCATAGCCACCGTGATGATGATGATGAGATAGAGACACGCAAACTCTAAATATACAGCAGCAGCAGCAGGCGTCAGGGTTGGGATCGAACCCACGACCTCCTGTATACCAGGCGAGGTAGTTAACATCTCATAGCCACCGTGATGATGATGAGAGAGAGAGAGACACGCAAACTCCAAATATACAGCAGCAGGCGTCAGGGTGGGGATCGAACCCACGACCTCCTGCATACCGGGCGAGGTTGTTAACATCTCCTAGCCACTGTGTCGCCTCGCAGGGAAATAATCTCCTGGCCTATTGAGTCGCTGTGAGCTGGGGCATTAGATGGCAAGCGGAGGGGCGATAAACTGATGGGTGATGATGGGGCACAGAACGTCCCGAGCGAGAGTCACGGCGAATCGGGGGGCGACCGCCCTGGGCCCCTCACTTTGGGGGGGGGGCGTCCCACAATGTGGGGTTTACCCCGGCCCCCTCCCACCCCACCCCCCTCACCCCCTGTGGATGGCCCTGATGAATGCTCGTGCCATTGACGTGCCCCTCCTGTGTGTCGCGTTAATTTTATTACGAAGTCAGTATTCGTCGATGGAGTTGATTTTGTTTGTTTGTTAGGCTGACGCAACGGTAACGTTGAGATGGGACGGGAAATCATTGAGCCCAATAACGGAACGATCATCGCCACTGCTACCATCATCACGAGCACCACCACCACGACCATTATCATCACCACTAATATCACCAACAATACAAACATTATCATCATCCTCATCATCACCACCACAATAATCATCATCATCACCACCAGAATCATCACCATCATCACCACCACAATCATCACCATCATCACCACCACAATCATCATCACCATCATCGCCACCACAATAATCATCACCATCATCACCACAATCATCATCACCACCACAATCATCATCATCACCACCACAATCATCACCATCATCACCACCACCACAATCATCATTATCATCACCACCACAATCATCATCATCATCATCATCACCACCACAATCATCATCATCACCACCACCACCACAATCATCATCACCACCACAATCATCATTATCATCACCACCACAATCATCATCATCATCATCACCACCACAATCATCATCATCATCACCACCACAATCATCATCATCATCACCACCACAATCATCATCATCATCACCACCACAATCATCATCATCACCACCACAATCATCATCATCATCACCACCACAATCATCATCATCACCACCACAATCATCATCATCACCACCACAATCATCATCATCATCACCACCACAATCATCATCATCACCACCACAATCATCATCATCATCACCACCACAATCATCATCATCATCATCATCATCACCACAATCATCATCATCATCACCACCACAATCATCATCATCACCACCACAATCATCATCATCATCACCACCACAATCATCATCATCACCACCACAATCATCATCATCACCACCACAATCATCATCATCATCACCACCACAATCATCATCATCATCACCACCACAATCATCATCATCATCATCACCACCACAATCATCATCATCATCACCACCACAATCATCATCATCATCATCACCACCACAATCATCATCATCATCACCACCACAATCATCATCATCATCATCACCACCACAATCATCATCATCATCACCACCACAATCATCATCATCATCATCACCACCACAATCATCATCATCACCACCACAATCATCATCATCATCACCACCACAATCATCATCATCATCACCACCACAATCATCATCATCATCACCACCACAATCATCATCATCATCACCACCACAATAATCATCATCATCACCACCACAATCACCACCACAATCATCATCATCACCACCACAATAATCATCATCATCACCACCACCACCACAATCATCATTATCATCACCACCACAATCATCATCATCATCACCACCACAATCATCATCATCATCACCACCTCTTCAGATATTCGCTAACGCGGTTGGTCGTGAGCAGTAATCGAACTCGGACCACGTGGTTCGTAGCGCAGTATGCTAACCGCTGCGCCACCGCTCCTCGTGTCCCACACGAAGACAAAGATCCCCCGTATAGCCCCTCACAGTTTTTTTTTTGTGGAAAGTGCTGGTAGCGAATCGCGATGAAGGCAATAATGGTACACGAGGAGGTGGGTGGCCAGCTCCACACCCGGCCCCCTTTGTCTCCCCAGGGGCCGCATTTACACACCGTCCCAGGTACTCATTTGAGGCCGAGTCGACCTAGAAGAGGCCCACGACCGCTTTAGACAATCGTCATTGGTGCTGGTATTGAGCTGGAATCGAGGTTCTGGTCGCCGGGTTCGTAGCGCAGCGTAGCGCTAACCGCTGCACCACCGCTCCCCACACAAAGACAAAGATCCCCCGCATAGCCCCCCCCCCCCCACACACAAAACAATACGCGTAATGTGCCAGGCTAGGTGCACTTAGAAGCCACGTGAAGTGTCGACGGCTCGCTGCTGGCAGGAGGTCACGGGACAGACCCAGCAGGTGCCATGGGTTGGCTGAGATGACCGGTAGATGCACCACCAGCTGTACCCCCCTACTGTGCCAGGCTAGGTGCAGGAGGAGGTAACGGGACAGACCCAGCAGGTGCCACGGTTTGGCTGAGATGACCGGTAGATGCACCACCAGCTGTACCCCCAACTGTGCCAGGCTAGGTGCAGGAGGAGGTCACGGGACAGACCCAGCAGGTGCCATGGGTCGACTGACTGAGATGACTGGCCGATGCACCACCTGTGCACCCCCCTTACTGTGCCAATTTGCTGCATTTTAGCCGCCCGGCGCTCCGCTCGTTGTTGTGAGCGTCGCCCCTCCTCTGCCCTCCGTTGTTGCTGGAATATCTGCGATTGCCTCCAACTGGCACAGGAGTCCTTCAGAGAGCCTCCTACACAGCCAAACAAACACGCACACACACGCACACACACACACGCACACACACGCACACACACACACACACGCACACACACGCACACCTACACACACACCTACACAACAACAACCGCCATTCGCCACTAAGTGGCGGTGACGTCACCACGACGCTTGTGCCAGGCCATGTGCACCTTGAGGCCACGTGAAGTGTCGAACGCCCGCTGGCAGGAGGTCACGGGGCAGACCCAGGTGCCACGGGTCGACTGACCGAGATGACCGAGATGACTGGCTGATGCACCACCTGTGCCCCCTACTGTGCCAACTTGCTGTGCTTTAGCCACCCGGCGCTCCGCTCGTTGTTGTGAGCGTCGCTCCTCCGCCCTCCGTTGTTGTTGGAGGGCGACTGCCTCCAACTGCCCAGTAGCGTCCTTCACGAGCCTCCTCCACTGAGGCCGATCTTGACACCGCTGGTACCAGTCATCGGCAAGTCCACTCAGCTCCACGTCCTCCTGTACCACATCACTCCATCTCTTCTCTAGCCCGTGCCGCGCCCGTTTAGCCCCCTCGATCCGGCCGAACAAAAGCTGTTTAGGCATGCGGTGGCTGGGCATGCGGGCTAGATGACCCAGCCAACGCAGCCTTGCCTGCCGGAGGAGCTCACTGATGGGACTTTGCCCAGATCTTTCAAGGACTTGTGAGCTCCTCACACAATCCAGCCTGGTCAAACCCAGGATGGATCGTAGGCAGGCCAGCCTAAATGTTTCCAACCGGCGAAGATGCTCCACTAGGGGGGTCCACGTTTCGCAAGCGTAGAGAAGGGAGGGAATGACCGTGGCCGAGAAGACCTGAAGCTTCGTGCGGAGCGACAGACCAGGTAGCTTCCACACAGCGTTACGCAACCGATGAAAAGATATTGCCGCTCGACTGATTCGGAGTGAGACCTCTGCTGATAAACTGGAGCTGGTCATGAGCACACTGCCCAGGTATGGGAAACTCTCTACTCTCTCCACAACTGCCCCATCACCGATTGGGAGTTGTGGGGGCGGAGTGCCCGATGGTACAAAATACCCAGGCAGGTGCTTAGTTTTGGTGGGGCTGATGGTAAGGCCCCACCTCTTAGTGGCACACTCCAGCCTCAGCAGCAGCGTCTCCAACTCCTCTTCTGAATGAGCAGCTATTACCAAATCATCGGCATACATAACGTGGTTGACCAATAGGGAGCCATCCC
>NW_027614929.1:0-17906 GCF_965212315.1 Lampetra planeri
TACGAATAAAAAAAAATATCAGGATGTAATTTATACAGGAGGAATCTGATTGAGCTATAAATCTCTTTTTTGCTCTCTCACAGATTTACAGTTGGGGCACGGGGTCAGAATGTTACAACAACAAACATTGCAAAAACACATAGCAGTTTTATTCTTGGTTCTTTCAGTAAGTCACATAGAAGGGAAATAATAAAATAATATAAATTAAAAATTATCACAATGTTTCGACTGCAACACAAGCAATCATCACCAAGAATTATTTTTTCAAATTTTCTTGCTGTGGATTTCACACCTGATGATGATTGCTTGTGTTGCAGTCGAAACGTGAGAATTTGTATTGTTTTATATTCATATTATTTTATTATTTCCCTTCTACGTGACTTTACCGAAAGAAGCAAGAATAGGAATCCCTGCAGTCACTAAAGCTTTAAATCACGATAGCAGTTGCTAAGTATAGTAAAGGTAAGCAAATGACTGAAAAAAATATATACAAATAAAGCTAAACTATTTTATTTTACCAGGCAAAGCCCTCGTTTAAGATGTAAGCTTATTTTTCAGAAGCGACTCAGCCACAATGATAGCTCAACGAAGTGGCTTATCATGTGGCAATGTATAGCAGCCGCTTAATCGAAAGAAATCTAAACGCTTGTTTCTAAATAATGTGGAGGGAAAAACCGGAGGGCCTGTAAATAAAAGTAATCCATGTATAAAAGTGTTCCGTTGCTAGTTTTAGGTCATGTCTCGGGTCTGATTACGAAATAGAGGATAGTGGGGGGGGGAGGTCGGTGGGAGGTGGGAGGGAGAAGCAGTTTGTGGTGGCTAATTTATTTGGTTTAGCCGTGATGCCTCCGTGCTCTTGTCGCCGTGCGCTGGCAGTTGTGAGACGCGGCTGTGTGGCGTGTGAGCGTCGTGGTGGATACGTCGGCGACGGTGGTGATGATGCGGGTGGTGTTGACGACAATGTAGTTCGTGGCGATGGTGATTGTGGTTGTGATGTGGGGAGCGGTAGCGTAGTGGTACGCGCTGCGCTACGAACCCATTGGACGCAAGTTGATTCCCGCTCACGGCCAACACCAGTAACGATTATCTGATTCGGCTTCTGGGCCTCCCCTGGGTCGACTCAGCCTCAAATGAGTACCCGTTGTGTTCTGGAAACATCGCCACTGGGGAGACAAAGGCGGTCGAGCGTGATGCTGGCCACCCACCCCCTCGTGTGCTGTGCCAGCCTTCATAGCACTTGCCCCAACAGTCTGTTAAAGACTACACGTTGGATCTTTGTCTTTGGTGGTGGTGATGGTGTTATTGGTTAACCCATAACACGTGGGTCTGTCCCGTGACCTCCTGCCATCAGTGACCCTTCCTCACTTCACGTGGCCTCAACACGCATCTTTCCTGGCACAAGTGCTGTGACGAATGGTGGTTGTCGTTGATGATGATGATAGTGATTATGTTGATGGAGGTGATGATGGGGGAGATTGTGGTGGTGGTATTGGTGGTGATGGCGGTAAGTTGTGGTTCTGATTGTGAAGGTGTTGGTCGTCACGATGATGATAATGAGGAGGATGTTGTAGGTGATTTAGATAATGTATTGCTGTTGCAGTTAATTATCGTGAAGATATTGATGATGACTAGAGGCGACTATAATGATGATGATTATTACAATTTTCGTTCCTCATCATTCAATACATTGTTACAATTTAGGGTTGTGATTTGATTTTAAACATTTTGTTTGCAAACTACTTGGAATATAACACCTCTAGTGGCTGCAGGAGGCACGTAGTCCAATCACACAAAACGTAACACATGTACAAACACAAGTTATCTTCACGCCAACAATTAATGCATTTGTATTGTTAGCGTACAATAGATGTAAATCGGTGCTTCGTAACATGCTGCGTGATGCTGCAGATAAGGGTCAATTATACTGGTAGGAACGAAGTGGACCAGACCACCAATAGATTCATGTGTCCGTCCGTCCGACCGACTGTCCGTCTGTCCGACAAGATGGCCGCCCGCTCCCCCTGCGATCCGTGAACTAAATGAACTAAACAAGATGGCCGTCGCATCCGGCGCAGCCAATGACATCGCCTGTTGCAATCCTTGCTCTGTGGGCGCGCGAGTCAGTGGGGAGGGGGGTGTGGACGTTATCGCTCACCCCCCATGCACAAATCATTTTTTTTTTAACTCCTCTATACCCGGTCGATATCCCTGTACCGGTATTAGTATTATTCCTACCAGCCCACCCCGCAGGGTCCTGTTTGCAACTGGTAAATGTGGTGGATGAAGTCCATGATGATTATTCAGGTGATGCTGCACATGGTGACGATAATGATGCAGGTTATGATGGTCCAGAAAAGAATAATGATTGAATTGGTGATAATTCTAATGATAATTTGTGTGTGGTGGTGTGGTTGGTGGTAAGCACAGTGGAGGGTACAGCTGGTGCATCTACCAGTCATTTCAGTCAGCCAACCCATGGCACCTGGGTCTGTCCCGTGACCTGTCAGCGAGCCTTCGACACTTCACGTGGCCTTAAAGTGCACCTGGCCTGGCACAGGCGCCGTGGTGACATCACCGTCACTTCGTGACGAATGGCGGGTATTGGTATTGGTGGTAATTATGATGACGATGGTGGTGCAGGTTATGATGATGATTTGGGTTATGACAATGTACATGATGACAATCCAGGTTATAATGATGATGATTCAGCTGGTGGTAATCCAGGCGACGATGACGACAATGGTGATGCCAGTGATGAAGATGATGATGACGATGATGACGTTGACGAAGATGGCGAGCGTGACGAGGGCACGGACCACGGCCGTTTGAATGTCTCCGTGCGTGTGGTCACTGGCAGCAGGCGGGGAGGAGCTGGACGACACGTGGGACGAGTTGGACGACGACGATGATGAGAATAACGTGGACGACGATGACGAGGATGAGGACGCGGGAGGCCAAACGCTGTCGGAGCTGCTGGGGATGGGCGCCGGCGCCCGATACGGTAAGACGATGACACCGGTCCCACCACGCCGGTCGCATCCTGCCGGTCCCACCACGCCGGTGCCACCACGCCGGTCCCACCACGCCAGTCCCACCACGCCAGTCCCACTACACCACTCCCACCAAGCCGGTCCCACCACGCCGGTCCCACCACGCCGCTCCAACCACGCCGATCCCACCACGCCGGTCCCACCACGTTAGTCCCACCACGCCGGTGCCACCATGTCGGTCCCACCACGCCGGTGCCACCACGCCGCTCCCACCACATTAGTCCCACCACGCCGGTCCCACCACGCCACTCCCACCACGCCGGTCCCACCACGTCGGTCCCACTACACCACTCCTACCACGCCGCTCCCACCACGCCACTCCCACCACGCCACTCCCACCACGTTAGTCCCACCACGCTGGTCCCACCATACCGCTCCCACCACCCCGGCTCCACCATACGCCACCAGTCAAACTAAACTAAACAAATTTTTTTTTTAAGCAGGTAAGGCTCCACTGAGCAATGCAGCTCTTTTTCAGAAGCGACCTGGCCACAAATGATAGCTCAACGGAAGTGGCTTAGCACGTGGGAATGTGTAGCGGCCAAATGCTCGAAATGCACGTTGATTCTAAATGTGGAAGGAAAAACCTGAGGATCGGAGAAAAATCCACGCGACCGCGGGGAGAAAGAGAGACCCGCAAACTCCACATATACAGCAGGCGTCAGGGTCGGGATCGAATCGACGACCTCCTGTATACCAGGCGAGGTAGTTAACATCTCATAGCCACCGTGGTGATGATAAGAGAGAGAGACACGCAAACTCCACATATACAGCGGCGTCAGGGTCGGGATCGAACCCACGACCTCCTGTATACCAGGCGAGGTAGTTAACATCTCATAGCCACCGTGGTGATGATAAGAGAGAGAGACACGCAAACTCCACATATACAGCAGGCGTCAGGGTTGGGATCGAATCGACGACCTCCTGTGTACCAGGCGAGGTAGTTAATATCTCATAGCCACCGTGGTGATGATAAGAGAGAGAGACACGCAAACTCCACATATACAGCAGGCGTCAGGGCCGGGATCGAATCGACGACCTCCTGTGTACCAGGCGAGGTAGTTAACATCTCCGAGCCAGCGTGGCGCCCGGTACTCTGTGAGTCGGCACGCGTTGCACCGTAGCGGAGGCCGTGTTAGATCGAGGACGGGTCTTGCGGAGCGAGCGTCCAGTGGCTGACGTTGATGTAAAGCAACAACTGCAATTTTACATCGGGAGTGGTTGAGCCAGATTGCGTCAGGAGTTGCGGAGTGGAGTATCGCTCTGATGATTGCTCCTTTGTGTGTGTGAAGCAGGCAAGGGGTCTGTACGTGGGCCTTGGTTCTCTTCTGGGCAGTGATCACAATCTTTGCACGCTGCCAGATAGATTTTTTAGATTTTCATTTGTGCGTCAGCAAGTACGCGCAATCGTCTGCGTCATGGTGGCGAGACATCGTTAGGGTGCGGTGGCGAGATGTTAACTAGCTCGCCTGGTATGCAGGAAGTCGTGGGTTCGATCCCGACCCTGACGCTTGTATATTTGGAGTTTGCGTGCCTCTCTCCCCGTGGTCGCGTGCATTTTTTTCTCCGGGTCCTCCCGGTTTTCCCATCCAAATTTTAGAATAAACATCACGCGTTTAGAGTATTTGGCTGCTATAAATTTCCAGGTGGTGATAAGCCACTTCGTTGAGCACTCATTTGTGGCCATGTCTCTTCTGAAAATGAGATATACAGCTCAGTGGGCCTTGCCTGGCAAAATAATCATCGTTTATGAGAATAGGTTTTCCCCTTTTTTTTGGCAACAAAACAGGTGTTAAGATGTTAAAACACCAAACTGAAACCTTTTACAAGCAGTCATATCTGCATTAAACCACAATGCTTGTGGTCAGAATGCAAACAAAAACATACTCTGATAGTAAATGCATTGTATTTGAAACTGATCGGTCCATGCCAGAGACAGCTTTCTTTTAAGCCTAGTCTCAAAACGGTGTTAGACCAGAGGACGCCAAAAGGCAAACAGCACACACACTTTCTCTGCGTGTCTGTCTCTCTGTGTGTGTCTCTCTCTCTGTGTGTCTCTCTCTGTGTGTCTCTCTCTCTGTGTCTCTCTCTGTGTATGTGTTTCTCTCCGTGTCTGTGTTTGTCTCTCTCTCTCTATGTGTGTCTATCTCCGAGCTTGCATTCACACCTGATGACGGTTGCTTGTGTTGCAATCGAAACGTCGTACTCTATTATTTATTTTAATAGTTTCATTTGCTGCTGCCATGGCTTGTATGAGTGCGGTTGACGGCTGAGCCCCGCATGCATTTGCGTCAGGTCTCACACGAGACATGAAAGACTGCAAGCGATCGTGGCTCGTGGTTGCGTGCAGAGGTTGTTGCCCAGTTTGTGATTGGTGTGGGGAGGGGGAGGCAGCTGATGTGTCTGTGTGTAACTGTACGTGCGTGTATCTCGTTGTTTTGTGTGTGGGTGGGTGTATAGTGTGTGTGTGTGTGTGTATAGTTGTGTGTGTGTGTGTATAGTTGTGTGCGTGTGTGTGGCAGGCAGGAGCGGTGGCGCAGCGGTTAGCGCTCCGCTGCGCTATGAACCCGGCGACTCGAGTTCAAATCCCGCTCACGGCCAACACTGGTGACGATTATCTGAACCGGTCCTGGGCTTCCGCTAGATTGACTCAGCCTCAAATGAGTACCTGGTACGGTGTGTAAACATCGCTACTGGGGAGACAAAGGCGGCCGGACATGGTGTTGGTTATTAACAGCACTTGCCCCAACAGTTTGTGAATACTATACGGGGGATCTTTGTTTTGTGTGTAGGTGCGTGTATAATTGTTGTGTGTGTGTCGGGCGGGAGCGGTAGTGCAGCGGGTTTGCTCACTGCGCTACGAACTCTGCGACTCGAGTTCGAGTCCTGCGCATGATCGACAACGTTCGGCGAATATTCCAGTCGGTTCCTGAGCCTCCCCTAGGTCGACTCAACCTTAAAAACGAGCGCACTGTGTAGACATCAGCAGCGGGGAGACAAAGACGTCCGAGGGCGTGGTGTCGTAACCACACCACCCCCTCATGTGCTGCCTTGCCGGCCTTTGTAGGCGCTCGCTCACAGCACGTGCCCCAGCAGTCCGTTAAGGCTATACGGTGAGTAGCGGGGGGGAGGGGGGGGGTCTTTGTTTTAGCCGTGTGTACACATTTATTCGGGAGGCCGATCGTCACCGGGCGACAGATGGGGGGGGGGGGGAAATGGAAACCTCGCCGAAGACATTTAAGCCGTGTAGAGAATTTGTTTAATTGGATCGCTCGGAGCCATTCGCTGAAAGAGAAGAACGAAAAAAACACAAACACAAAAAAATTAACCTGCGGAAGGCAAATGGGCGTTTAGCGAGACCTCCACGTCGCCCGCGTTACGTCTCGGCAATGTGGCAACCGAGCATCGCCCGCCCGCCTCCTCCTCCTCCGAATGCAATTTCAGACCCTGTTGCTTGAGGCTTCAATTTAGCGTGGCCGTTGTCGGGGAGGGTGTGGGGGTGAGGATTGGAGGAGAGAGAGGGGGGGGGGTTAGAGGAGGTGGTGGGTGGGGGAGGAGAGCGAGAGAGGGAGGGAGGGAGGGAGCGGCAGTCCGTATAGGTTTTCCCTTGGCGGAGCCTGACAAAAGGATCTTGCACAGCCCGAGCAGATAGAGATGGGGATCTCACTGGCCCCCCCTTGCCGCCAGTCGGGGTAGGTGTCTCCTGGAAGCGTAACCTTGAACCGGAGAGATGGAAGGGCATGCGTGGGCGCGTGCGCGTGTGTACGTTCGTGCTTTCCAGCTAAATCGATTCGGCCGCAGCGGTGTAGCAACGGTGGTGGCCACGAACCCGTCGACGCGAGTTTGATACCGGGCCACGGCTAACATCCTTGACGAATATCTGAACCGGCGCTGCGCCCTCGCCGAGCACCCGGTGTGGCGCTGTATAGACATTCGCCACGAGGTGGGGGGGGGGGGCGGAGATAAAGGTGGTCCTGGGGGTGTAGTCCTGGCCAACCCCCCACTCCTGCTCACTAACAACACTTGTCCTCACCAGCCTATTGAAGGCTGTAGGCGAGGCTGTTGTTTTGCATGTGTGTGGGCACGTGCACATGCCGTTACGCAATTCTCGTGCACGTGTGTGAGTGCGCGTGTGTGAGTGCGCATGTGTGAGTGCGCGTGTAGTGTAGCGGTTAGCGTGCTGCGCTGCGAACCGGGCGACCTGAGTTGGATTCCCGCTTACAGCCAATGCCAGTGACCATTATCTGAACTGGTCCTGGGCCTCCTCTAGGTCGACTCGGCCTCAAATGAGTACCCAGTGCATTGTGTAAACATCGCCACTGGGGAGACAAAGCGGTCGGCCGTAGTGTTGGGCACGCACCCCCTCGTGTGCCGTGCTTTTGTCTTTGTGCACGCGCGTGTGTGTTGGTGTGTGAGGAGCGCGTGTGTGTTGGTGCGCGCGTGTGCTTTTTTACCGGCATAAACAAGTCTCCATGGTACAGATGACGATTCAGATGGTGCTGCTGGTAGTAATGTTGATAGTGATTCAAGTGGTGATGATGATGGTGATAATACAGATAATGATACTGCAGATAATGATGACGTGATAGTCATAGTTACGCAGAAACGATGGTGTTAATAATGATAACTACTGAGGCTAATGCATGCAAGGCAGTGTGGTTGTTGGTGGTCAAAATGATAATGAGTGTGATGATGGTACTGCAGGTGATGATGATGATGGGAATGTACGTATGTACGTTGAACTTCTTCTGAACCGTACGTAGCCAACCGTGCTAATTGGAGGTGCGATTAGCATGGTGGAGGCGATGCGGATAGTGATGGCGCAGATAATGACGATGATGACGACGACGACGATTCACGCGACGATGCACATGGCGGTGGTGGCGGCGGTCGCAACGTTGACGATGAAGATGCGGACAATGCACAGCGGTGCCCGCGGACACGGTTTGCAGCCGTCCCTCCTCCCGCTCCGCTCGTCCCGTTTCGAGGGGCGGGGGATGAGGGGGGCGCGGGCACAGAGGGGGGGGGGGTGGTATTTTAATGAGCTCGCACGCTCCGATCGCTGCCGACCGTACGGCCGCCTCGCAAGTGAGCCCTCGAGCCAAGCAAAGAGGGAGCGAGCGCAGAAAGAGAGAGAGAGGAAGCTCATGTTCGAATCCTACTGCGCAGGCAACAGACTGGCGGTGGGGGACGGGGACGTTGACTGCGCTGGCCTTAGCGAGCAGCCCCCCATACCCAACATATAAAAAAAACTAAACTAAACACTTTTTTTTATTTTACCAGGTAAGGCCCACAGAGCTATGTAGCTCTTTCAGAAGCGACCTGGCCGCAAATGATAGCTCAACGAAGTGGCTTATCGCGTGGAAATGTATAGCAGCCAGATGCTCTAAACGCGTGATGTTGAATGTGGAGGGAAAGACCACAGTACCCGGAGAAAAATCCACGCGGCCACGGGGAGAGAGGCACGCTAACTCCACATACACTGCAGGCATCAGGGTCGGGATCGAACCCACGAACCTCTTGTATACCAGGCGAAGCAGTTAACATCTCGCCACCGCATCCTAACAATGCCTCGTTGGGGTGCGGAGAGCTGAACATGACGAAGTGTCCCATGCGCCGCAGGGCTGTGGATTCGAGGATGAGGAGGAGGATGACACAAACAGGAGCAGTCATTTTGCCGTTCTCGGCTTCACACATCTGCACAGACCCCCCAAATCGGACATGTCAGAGCCTCCTGGCCTCGGCTCCAGCACGAGAGAGCGAGATAAATTTTATTTTCAGAAGCTGCCGCTCGCCCCCCCCCCCAACCTCCACACCCCCCCCCCCTCTCTCCACTGCCACTGCCCCTTCACTCCCTCCCTCGGCCGAATGCAGCGAAAGAGTAAATATAAATTCCCCTTTGTTATCAAAATTCCGGCAGAGTGATGGACACGTCCTGGGTCCGGTACCACCGGGGCGGCACGGCAGAACGGAGTCGGTCGGTGCCATCGCCCCCCCACCCCCTTTCCGCCCCCCCCGCTCCCGTGCCCCCCGCCTCCTGCCCCCCACTCTCCCCCCCCCCCCACCTTCCTCCCATCGCTCGCTGTGACATAATAACCACAGGCTGGTAATGACAACAATAAACGCGACGCTGAGCCGGACAATAAAAACGCAAGCGGTTTCTAATGAGCGAGTCGGTGGCATTAGGAGTAACGTCAACAAATAATAATTTCTATAAGGAGTGCACCGCGCGCACGTGTCCGTGTTTCGTGTCCGTGGCGAGCGGTGGTGCAGCGGTTAGCGCGCTGTGCTACGAACCCGCAAACCCGAGTTAGATTCCCGCTCACGGCCAACACCGGTGACGATTATCTGAACTGGTCCCGGGCCTCCCCTAGGTCGACTCAGCCTTCAATGAATACCTGGTGCAGTGTGTAAACATCACCACTGGGGAGACAAAATCTGCCGGGTGTGGTGCTGGCCACCCACCCCCGCGTGTGTCGTTCCGGCCTTCATAGGTGCTTGTAAACAGCACTTGCCCCAACAGTCTGTTAAGGCTATACGGGTGATCTTTGTCTTTGTTTCGTGTGTTGTATGCGTGCGTGCCCTGTGTTCATTTGCCTGTTTATGCTGCTGCTGGTTCTGGTTTGTGGCCACGTGAGTGCGTGTGTGTACTCGCGTGAGTGTGTGTGTGCACGGTTGATTATGTGCGCGTGTGCCCTTGCGTGCATGTGCATCCGAGTGGGGCATGGATTCTTGCAGTCTAAATAAGGATTCTGATTTGGATAAAAAAAGATCTGAACCGGTCCTGGGCCTCTATTAGGTCGACTCAGCCTTAAAATTAGTACTTGGTGCAGTGTGTGAACATCGGCACTGGGGAAACAAAGGCGGTCGGGTGTGGTGCTGGCCACCCACCCCCTTGTTTGCCGGGCCAACCTTCATAGGTGCTCGTTAACACCACTTGCCTCAACAGTCTGGTAAAGGCTGTATGGGATCTTTGTCTTTGCATTGTGTACGTGTTTGCATGTGTGCACGTGTTTGCATGCGTGTATATGTATACCCCCGTGTTGCATGTTCGTGTGTGCATGCTTGCATGTGTGTGCGTATGCATGTGTTTGCACGTATGCATGTGTCTGCGTGCCTGCGCTTGTGGGTATCGGGATGTCTATGCCTGCATGTACAAGCGGGTGTGTGTATTTCACATATATACATGTGCTTGCTTGTGTGCTTGCTTGTGTGCTTGCTTGTGTGTGCATGCATGTGTGCACGTTCGCGCGTGTGCATGTCATCCCGGTTTTCTTCTCCCCCGAGGCGAGTCCCGGCCTGTGTGAATGTGACATCCGTGCTGCTCCTGCTGCTGCTACGGTTGTTACAACTGTTGTTATTGCAACAGCTGGTACTGGTGTTGCTGCTACTTCTGCTGCAGCTATTGCTGCTTGCTACTACTGCTGCAACCGCCGCTGCTGCTGTTGCTACAACTGCTGCTGGTGCTACTGCTTTTTGATGCTTCTGCTGCTGCTATTGCTGCTGTTGCTACAACTGCTGCTACATCTGCGTCTGCTGCTACTGCTGCTACTATTGATGCTACTGCTGCTATTGCTGCTGGTACTATTGCTGTTGCTACATCTGCGTTGGTGCTACATCTGCTGCTACTGCTGGTGCTATTGATGCTACTGCTGCTACTACTGCTTCTACATCTGCTGCTGGTGCTACATCTGCTGCTACTGCTCCTGCTGCTATTGGTGCTACTGCTGCCGCAGTTGCCGCCGCCACCGCGTGGAGCCGTGCGCTGTGCCCGGCCAAGTAAACAAATGCCATCGCGCGAGCGCACGGCGGGGGCGGGGGGGGCAGTCGCTCTGCAAGCGTGGCGCAAGGACGTGGTGGTAGTGCCAATTAGTGTGAGTGGACAGGGGTGGGGGGGGGGTGCGGGTTGGGGGGTGTGGGGGGGCCCCCTCGGTTTGGCCAGAGCCCCCTACGTCTCTCCCTCCCGCAGATTCCCACCAGCTGATGCGGACGCTCTTGTCCGCTGGATCGGTGCCGCGTTCCTCCGTCCAAAGAAACTTTTAACGGCTTGTGACGCCCTGTCCAAAGAGAGCTCTTCGACAGACAGCCCTGTCTCAGCGGTTAAACCTCTAGACAGACATCCTTGTCTCAGCGGTTAAGCCGATCTGTTTGGCAGTGCGCGATGAAGGATCTGTAGAGTGAGCACAATTGAACACTGGAGATTGGTCTGTTTCTCACGAGCAGCAGCAGCAGCGGCAGCGGCGACAGCGTCGCAAGTTGTTTCGAATGGATTTTTGTTGTCCCTTGTAGCATGAGGGCGTTTGGGTTCGGCTCGAGTCAGTGTTCTCTGTCTAGATGTCCCGATTCCTGAAGGTTGAGTCGCGCGTTCAAGCGGACAGACCTCATATGTCGTCCAGTTCAACGTCGGCAAAGCTTGCAAAGATGCACGGGGCGACGAAGGCGTTCGAATCAACTGCGTGGAGGGCAGCTATCGTACCCCCGTGCTGCCCCTGGCTGTGGTCCGCGTGGGCGGTGTGACATCGCCGATGCGCTGCCCGCCCGAGCCGGCGTGCGATGCACGAGCGGCCTAATTAGCACGTGACGTTTCTCGTCCTTTCGTTGACTTCCCTTCCACCCCCCCCCCACCCCGAAGCGCTCGAAACTTTCCTCCGCACGACTCCGGAGCGAACGTGGCAAGCGGCCGCGTCGAGAGCCGCGACCGTCATCCGAGGAACTAATCGATTGCTCGACTGATCGTCATCATCATCAGCCATGGTCAATTGTTAGAATAATAATAATTGGCGTGCGATATTGGTGTACCCGTTGCGTAAATGAATGAGCAATTTACGCGCGCGGTTCGTGTGTGCGTGGAGGAGGCACATGAGGGACGCTGCTCCTGGACAGTTGGAGGCAGTCGCCCTCCAAAAACAAGGGAGGGCAGAGGAGCGACGCTCACAACAACGAGCGGAGCGCCGGGCGGCTAAAATTCAGCAAGTTAGCATATTAGGGGGGGTACAGCTGGTGTGCATCTACCAGTCATCTCAGTCAGCCAACCCATGGCACCCTGGTCTGTCCCGTGACCTGTCAGCGAGCCTTCGATACGTCACGTGGCCTCAAAGTGCACCTGGCCTGTCCAGGTCACTTTGTGGCAAATGGCGGGTATGGGTATTGGATTGGTGTGCTTTATTGGCAGTGGAGGAGTGTTTGGAGTGCAGGTTATTGCACCGTAAACAATGCTTGATTGGTTAATTTGGTGTTCGCGCCATTCTCATCGCGCAGGGGACATCCGCGTGGGCTCACCGTTTCACAGGCGAGTGCTCTGCAGAACTGCGGTCGTTTCACAGTTGGGGCGACGTTGCTCTGCCATCGGACCAAATCGGCTCGCTTGCCGGTTATTTTTCCAAATCTGGCAAAGTTGTGCCGTGACGCCCAGGCACGCAAAGGCCCTGCTCGTCTTCGAATCGCGTCACGGGACTTCCGACGCGTGTTTATGACGAAATGCGCCGGCGGTATTAACCGGAGGGCGGGGGGGGGGGTGGCCACGGCAATCCGTACCGCGAACTTCTCTGTGCAACCGAAACGGCGACCGAGCCACGACTGGGCCCGGGCCACCGTGGCGCCGCTCGGTTGGTAAAGCGGCGTTGGTGAAGCGACGGTGAGAGCGAGCGCCGGCGACGATTCGCAAGCCGCGTCACCGTTGTGGTTTTTTTTGTGGATCTCTCCAGATGACGGTCCAGTAGTGACCGGAGGGCTTCAGTGTTTGTTGTTTGCGAGGTTGAATAAATTGCCGTTTGGACAGCCTTGCAACGAGCCAGGGGGCACCCCACCTTGCTTTGGATAATGAATGGCTTCGGGAGACGACGACGATGATGATGATGCTGGTGATGATGATGCCACACGGCCACTTCCGTAGTCGATGCGGGCGGCGTTCTTTGTCCGCTGCTAGACGGCGGAACTTGTATAGGAGCTGCCGAGAGGGCGTTTCCCGGCGGGCGAGCGTTTCCGCAGGGTTAACAGCGCGGCACGACCCCCAACGCGTGGACACAACGGGGACGCGAGGCCCCGAGCGATCCTGCGTCTCCGGGCGGCCGCCCCCCCCCGCCCCCAAACCCCCCACCCTCGCCACTCTCCCATCGCCTCGTGAGACAGAAGCCGTGGCCGCGTGGGGAGAAGCGAAAAATGATTACGGTGGTGGTGAAAAAAAACATAACCAGGGCGCCTCGCGCGCAAGCGGTGAGAAAGGAGCACAGGCGGTCCAAGATAAACGGCAAAGACCCTGGGCGGGCCGTGAAAGGCGCTACCGGGGAACCTGGCGGCACTGTCGCCCACAGCGCCGCCTCTTCTCCCCCCTTGACTCCCGCACACCGCCCCGCACACCGCCCGCACCCCCCCTCACTACTACGACTACACAATCTCCTCACTCGACAGCCCCTCTCTCCCCCCCGCCTCCTCCACGCGCTACCCCCACAGTGCCGCTTCATTCCGCCCCATCTGCCACGCCGACTCGCTGGGGGTCTGGAGCCTGCGGCGGAATTTTATAGCTACATTTTATTTTTAGGGCAGATTTCATTTAGTTTTTTTTTTGCTTTTTGCCAGGGGGCGGGTGGGTGGTGGTGGTGGTGCTGGTGGTGGTGCTGGTGGTGGTGCTGGTGGTGGTGCTGGTGGTGATGCTGGTGGAGAGCGGTGGTGTAGCAGTTAGCGCGCTGGCTGCGCGACACACCTGGCGACCCGAGTTCGATTCCCAGTCACGGCCAACACCGGTGACGATTATCTGAACTGGTCCTGGGCCTCCCCTAGGTCGACTCAGCCTCAAATGAGTACCTGGTGCGATGTATAAACATCACTACTGGGGAGACAACGGCGGCCGGGCGTGGTGGTGGCCACCCACCCCCTCGTGCGCAATTGTTGGTGTTCAGAGGTTCTCGCTAACAGCACTTGCCCGGGCTGTTTGTTAAGGCTATACGGGGGGAACCTTTGTCTTTGATGGTGGTGCTGTCCACCGCCACTCTCTCTCTCCTGCTGTGAGTTAGCAGTCGCCGTGTAGTGTGGAGCAGAACGTGGGTGACAATGCCCCACCCACCACCCCCCTCCAGAGACCCCCCACACCCGCATCCCAACCCAGGACAAAATTGCCACTGGCAGGCGAGTGATTGATGACGGCGATTATGGCGATAAAAGCCGTTTTCCCCGGCTGCATTCAAATCGTCGCCCGCTTCGGCGCGACACTAAATTCACGAACGTCTCCCTTTGATGGGCGGGGGTGGGGGGGGGGGGCATGGGTGTGGGCGGGCGTGGGGGTGGCAGGGCAGGGGGGCAGCACAGGGCAGGGCGAGTTGAACCCCCCCCCCGTCACGTCGCATCCCTCCGCCGACCTCCGTCGTAGCGATCGTTTCAGGAGGTGGCCGGGTTTAAACGTCGCCCTGTGTCACTCGGGCTAATTGAGGCAGTTAAGGCTCAGTGTAAATGACGTTTTTTTTAAGGCAGACTTATAATTGGTCACGTCTGTCGCGGGTGAAACATGGCCAAGCGGGCGCCCACTGATGCACTGCCAGTGCGTGCGTGCGTGCGCGCGTGCGCGCGTGTATACGTGTGTGGGGAGCGGTAGTGTAGCGAGTTAACGCGATGCGCTACGAACCTGGCGGACCGAGTTCGATTCCCGCTCACGGCCAACAACGGCGACGATTATCTGAACCGGTCATGGGCCTCCTCTAGGTCGACTCAGCCTCACATGAGTACCTGCTGCAGAGTTTAAGCATCGCTATTGGGGGGACATATTCGGCCGGGCGTGGTGCTGGCCACCCACCCCCTCAAATGCCGTGCTGACCTTTATAAGTGCTCGCTAACAGCACTTGCTCCAATAGTCTGTTGAGGCTCTACGGGGGGGGGGGATCTTTGTCTTTAGTCCATTGTGTCACTGGCCAACCATCGCGGTGCTTAGGGAGCTGTATGATGACTTACTGCTCCGTCCATCCTTCTGTCCGTATGTCCTTCTGTGTGTCCATGTGTCTGGCCGCATGCCCATCTGTGTGTCCGTCTGTCCATTTGTCCGTCTACGAGTCCATCCGCCTGTCCATACGTGTGCCTGTCGTCATTCTGGCCAATCTGTCCATCCACGTGTCACTGCATCCGTCCACGAGTGTTCATTCGTCCCTGTGTCCGTTAGTCCGTCTTGAGGTTGTCAGCCGACTACATCACAACTCAATACATGGGTGACGACGTCAGTCCGTGGCTGTCTGTGGGAGTCTATGGGGTCTCTACGTATGTCTGTGGGTCTGTGTGAGTCGTCGATGGGTCGCTATGTAAGTCAGTGGTTACTTGGCCGATATGCTTGAGAACCCGGCTTAGCCAACACAGCGGGTTGGGTGGCTTTAAGTCCGGGGACTGGAACCCAGGATATCAGCAGCGCACGCTCCCGCGGTGCCGGCTGTCGCGGCGCTGGCTCTCGCTCCCCTGGCTCTCGCTCTCGCGGCGCTGGCTCTAAACGTCTCCGATCCAGGCGGCCGCCCTCCGTGCTTTCGATTGCACTCGTCGCTTTTTTTCCGCATGGAACTCTTCGACAAGAACGGCGGCTCGATTATTGCAGTGGCTTGGCAGAGTGCAATTGATTTATGAAAGGTGCCCTAATGAAACCGGGGGGGTGCTCAAATTATAACGCGTTCGTAATGGATTTAGTAAATTCCCCGCGTCGCAGGTGGCGGCGGTAGAGTTAATGGCGCTGTCATTTACCGTGAGTTATTTATTTATCTATCCGGGTAAGGCCTTTGCTGAGCCCTCGGGGCTCTCCGTCTTCTCTCGGGTTCCCGGCCTGCTCCCCGCCTGGGCCCGGCCTGGTCCCTGCCCGGACCCCACCTGGTCATGGTCTGGTTCCCTCCCGGTCCCAGCCCGCTCCCCGCCCGGTTCCCCACCCTACGCGTGGAGACGTTTGGCACTGTCCTGAGGCCCCCTTGGGTGCTTTGAGAGGCCTGTATGGCCGCAAGCTTCATCACCACCATCATCATCGCCGCCCACAGATGGAGCGCTGATGACGCTCTGCTCTCGGTCTGCGCGCAAGTTCTGGGTGGATCGTTTACATTGAAAGTGGCTGCGGCGGTTTGGAAGGGAAGCCTTCGTCCAGCAGTGGATTGACCTTGGCTGCTGCTGCTGCTGATTGTCGTCTTCCTCTCGGCTAAACCCTCCTTCGCTTCATCACCGCTCGTGGCTGTGGGCTCTTGCGGCAGGCGTCGAGGACAGTGTCCGGTGTAGTTGACGAGGCATCTTGTCGCTCGGCGATCCTGCCGAGCCCCGTTCCCTTAGTGGCCCTCCACCCCTGTGGGGGCTGTGGAGTTGGGCTGGGTGGTCGCGGTCCGAAGTCTCCGTCGGAAACGACGGCGACGTTGATGAATGATCATCAATGCAGACAGAGAGGTCTGCGACCCGCCTTGCTGTACTCCCGTACACCGCATGCGCTGCTCACGTGTGTACGTGCGGTGTGTGTACGTGTATACGTGTCTGCGTGGTGCGTACGTGTGTGTGGTGTGTGTGTGGTGCCTGTTCACGTTTGTGTGCGCACTCTGCGTGTGGGGAGCGGTAGCGGGATTCAAAATCGGCGACCCGAGTTCGAATCCCGCTCACGGCCAACTATATTTACGAATATCTGAACCGGTCCTGGGCCCCCCCTAGGTCGACTCAGCCTGGCCACACGCCCCCTCGTGTGCTGTGCCGGTTGTTATAGGTGCTCGCTAACAGTACTGGCCCCAAAAGTCGGGAAGTAATAAAATAATAAATTCTCACGATTTTATTATGTTTTCTTTTTATTATTTTATTACTTCCCTTCTACGTGACTTTACCGAAAGAACCAAGAAGATGGGTAACGGTTTTTAAATAGGACCCTAAATTAATAGCAACGAAAAACACATTGCAATGTATTCTCTCTGGTAAATATCAATAAAAAAAGACTATTCTGGGTCTCACGGGAAGGGAAGCGGGAGAGCCAATTGCCTCCATCACCCACCGGCCCCGCTCCCTTGGATCCACACCGCCGCCGCTCATCTTGTGAAAAAGAGCTTGATAGCTCATCGGATTCCTCCAGGAGAAATATTCTGATGAGGTGGGAGCGGCGTCCCCGGTCGTGTGGGAGCGCGCGCTTGCCTCTTCATTTCACGTTCGTTTCCGACGCGGGTCACGGGATCACGTGGCCTCCTCCAGCCACCAGAGGCCGCCACATTCACCACTGTATTTATTGTTAAAAGTCGAGCGCGATGGGTTCCCTTGTTGGGATCGCGGCGGGGGATGTCGCCCGCCCACCCTCCCCGCTCATTCTGGCACTGGTGCGGGTGGGCGACCTGCGGTGACGGGCACGAGTTTGTAACTTGGTTAATTGGAAGAATTTACTCTTTAAAGTTACAGTCGCGCACATGCTGCGCTCCCTCTCCAGCAACTCCCTCTCCCCGTGTCTCCCTCTCCCCGTGTCTCCCTCTCCACGTGTCTCCCTGTCTCCCTCTCCCCGTGTCTCCCTGTGTCTCCCTCTCCCCGCGTCTCCCTCTCCAGCAACTCCCTCTCCCCGTGTCTCCCTCTCCCCTTGTCTCCCTCTCCCCGTGTCTCCCTGTCTCCCTCTCCCCGTGTCTCCCTGTGTCTCCCTCTCCCTGCGTCTCCCTGTATCTGCTTCTCTCACCTTCCTTCCTCTCACTCTTAACTACTTCCCTCCCTCCCTCTAGCTCTCTCCATCTCCCTGTATCTGTCTCCCTGTATGCGCTTCCCTCTCCCTCCCTCCCTCTATCTTCCTCTCCATCTCCGGCCCTCCCTGTCGCCCTCGGACACCTCTGCCCGGCGAGCAGAAACCAATCATCTTGGGCTCGATCAATTATCCTGATCCCTCCTCGCAATATTCCCCCCCCCTCC
>NW_027614930.1:0-17894 GCF_965212315.1 Lampetra planeri
GTACCGGTTCAGATATCCATCACCCGTGTTAGCCGTGAGAGCGGGGAATCGAACCAGGTTCGTAGCGTAGCGCGCAGCGCGTTCACCGCTCTGCCACAACCACCAATAACCATGCCACCGATATTACCACCACCACCACCAGCACCGCCAGTGTCATCACCACCACCGACACCACCGACACAACCACCGACAGACAGACAAAATCGACAGCAGCTTGCATTATGCATGAAACAATTTTTTGCTCGCGTGGAAAAGTCGCGCGTTTGGTAAGGGCTTTTTTGGGGGGGGGGAGGGGGGGGGCCCTTTGATAATAAAATAAATATAAGTGCCAACCTTTCCCCCAGCACGCAACGCGGCGTTAGATGTGACCGCCGTTGTTTAATGCAATAAAGCGGCGGGCTGCGTGAATAATGCATGGGGGAGAGGCGCGTTCGCGCGCTAGTCTGAGTGGTGTTTTGATTCGACGAAGTTGGGCACGGGAACGACGCCTCTGTATCCGATCGCGCGAAAACAACACCGCCCCCCCCCCCCCACCACCGCCCCCCCCCCACCAACACCCGCCCCCCACTGCCCCCTCCCCGCCCCAGCCGGCGCCGCCTTTGTATCCCACTGCGAGGGGGAGGGGGGTCAAAAATCGTCCAAAATCGGCGTGACGTCATTTATGGACGGCCCCTTATCATCATCATCACGTGGAAATTGTATGGCAGCCAAACACTCTAAACGCGTGATGTTCATTCTAAACGTGGAGAGAGAAACCGGAGGACTCGGAGCAAATCCACACGACCAGGTGGAGAGAAAGACATGCAATCTCTAAATATACAGCAGCAGGCGTCAGAGTCGGGATCCGAACCCACGAACCTCCTGCACACCAGGCGAGGGAGATAACATCTCCTAGCCACCGTGATTCATGGCACTGATCCTGACCCTAAGCGTGAGAGATTGCGGTAACTCGGGGGAGGTCTTCATCCAGCAATGGACAGATCGCAGCTAGCGATGATGATGATCGTTATGATAAAGGTTCCTATCGTTATACTATCGCTGGTAAATCAGGAGACGTTGTTACCAACCGCCCACGCTCATAATGGCGGTGAATTTGTGAATTGGCCGTGAGTCAACTCGACGAGGACATTCGCGGGCACAAATCTGAGACGTCAAAACACTGCCCGACAATTGCCACTTTTGGTCCCCTCCCCGCGTGAAAGAGCGAGCCGCCCCGCCCCCGCCCCCCCCGCTCCAAAAGTAACCCCCAGGAACATGTTTCATCGTGAAGGCTCCCCACGACACGACTGCCTAGCCCACCGCACGAAGCAGCCAGGCGGCCAACAACAACCAGCAGGATTAAAGTAATCCTCGACGACGAGCCGTAATACGTTTTTGTTTTTTCAAAGTTGAGCCAGGTGACAAGAATTTGATGTAGAGAAAGAAAAAACGACGACGATGGTGATGATTGCAGGGAGGGAATTCCAAGGTGGAGCGATGCGAGGGAAGATGCAGAAATAAAAATGTTGTGAGCTGCAGTGTGGTGAGTGAGTGAGCGAGTGAGTGGGTGAATGGATGAGTGAGTGAGTGAGTGCGTGGGTGGGTGCGTGGGTGAGTGACTGGGTGAGTTACGGGATGAGTGGGTGACTGGGTCAGTGAGTGGGTGAGTGAGTGGGTGAGTGAGTGACTGGATGAGTGAGTGAATGAGTGAGTGGGTGAGTGGGTGAATGAATGACTGGGTGAGTGGATGGGTGAGTAAGTGGGTGACTGGGTGAGTGAATGAGCGAACGGGTGACTGGGTGAGTGAGCGAGCAAGCGAGCAGAGTAAATCAGCGAGTGCTGGATGATCAGTCACCGTGCCTCTGCTGCCTCACTCTGTATGCTATCCACTGCACAGTAAAGTATGAACTGGATGCTGCACCGCAGCAATGACAGATGATTCTGTGATGTTGCTGCTCCAGTGGCAGTGGTGCCCAAGCACAAAGAGCACGAAAACCCAAAAACATTTGTCACTAACATTGTAGCCATAAAAAAAAACGTTTTACGAATCAATGAATTCTGAAATGTATAAATGAATGAGATTGACACGAACTCACACTCAACTACTTTGGCCTCTCTGTGTGCGGCGCGGAAGGGCCGTTGCCCGAAACGTTGACAAAATTCCAACTTCGACCAAAAAAAAACGTTCTTTAGCTGGAGAAAAGCGATTCAGCCTGAATTTGTTATCATCTTCCATTTGTCATCACGCACTACAGGAGGTAGGGGCGGCCAACTATTGCCAGCGCCTCCACTGTTGTTGATGAATCCTAAAAAGTCACTATGAAAGCGGTATAGAGAATTCTAGATTCGAAGCTTTCGTGACTGCAAGGATTCATACTCTTAGGTTTATTCGGTAAAGTCACGTAGGTAAAAATAAGAATAAATAATAAAATAATAGAAATAATAAAATACGTTTCGGAGGCAACACAAGTCTCCGTTATCAGGTGGGACCGTCATAGCTAGATTTACTGTATCAAGTGAGGAAAAATCCAAGAGACAAGCCCAAACTTGTATTTAAGGGATTGTCTCTTGGATTTGTCCTCACTTGATACAGTAAATTTAGCTGTGACGGTCCCACCTGATCACGGAGACTTGTGTTGCCTCCTAAACGTCGTGATTTTTTATTTCTATTATTATTTCTATTATATTATTATTATTTTTTACCTACGGTATAGAGAATCTAAACTAAACGATTCGCTCCCATTTGACCAGATAAGGCCCATTGAACTATAGAGCTTTTTTCAGCAGCGATCAAGCTATCACAAATGATAGCTGAATGAAATGGGTTGATTACGTGAACATTTATAGCAGCAAAATTCCTCTAAACGCGTGGATGTTGATTCTAAATGTGGAGAACCCGGAGACAAAATCCACGCGACCACTCCAACAGGCGTCAGGGTCGGGATCGAACCCACGACCTCCTGTATACCAGGCGAGGTAGTTAACATCACCTAGCCACCGTGATGATGGTGAGAGAGACATGCAAACTCCAAATATACAGCAGCAGGCGTCAGGGTCGGGATCGAACCCACGACCTCCTGTATACCAGGCGAGGTAGTTAACATCTCCTAGCCACCGTGATGATGATGATGATGAGAGAGATACGCAGACTCCAAATATACAGCAGCAGGCGTCAGGGTCGGGATCGAACCCACGACCTCCTGTATACCAGGCGAGGTAGTTAACATCTCCCAGCCACCGTGATGATGATGGTGAGAGAGACACGCGAACTCCAAATATACAGCAGCATGCGTCAGGGTCGGGATCGAACCCACGACCTCCTGTATACCAGGCGAGGTAGTTAACATCTCCTAGCCACCGTGATGATGATGGTGAGAGAGATACGCAAACTCCAAATATACAGCAGCAGGCGTCAGGGTCGGGATCGAACCCACGACCTCCTGTACACCAAGCGAGGTAGTTAACATCTCCTGGCCACCGCGGAATCACGGCTTCCGTCAGTGGCGAGCGATATTGGAACCTCCTGCCGGGGCCCAAATCCCAACACTGTCACCAAAACCCACACCGAGATCAAACCCAACCCCCGTTGCTCCTTCACCTACTTGGTACCATACGCACAACCGTTGCTTTTAGTTTTACTTTTGCGGAGAACAACAATTATCGTGGTGAAGTATGGTCAAGCAAGTGTGGTCGAGGAGTGGGGTGGAGGGGGTGGGGGGCGTTTAGAGTATTTAGATGATTTTGCTGCTCCAGATGTCCAAATGATAAGCCACTTTGTTGAGCAATTATTTGTGGGAAGCTTTTGAAATGTAAGTTAATAGCTCTGTGGGGGATTTGCCTGGCAGGATGGGGATGCTTTAGTTTTATTGGTGTTTGTGTGTTGGGTGATTTGTTTACCTTTCTTGTACTTTGCATTCCGAACGTGTTTTGTCTTTCGATTTAAAGCTTTCGTGACTGCAGGGATTCATCTTCTTGGTTCTTTCGGTAAAGTCACGTAGAAGGGAAATAATAAAAGAATAAAAATAAAACATTATAAAATACAATTCTCACGACGTTTCGGCCACAATGCAAGCAGCCGTCCTCAGGTGAAGAACAGGTCTGTCGGACGCCGCCAAGCTTGGTGGTGCTCATTCAGACGCTGTCTTTCCGACAGACCTGTTCTTCACCTGAGGACGGCTGCTTGCGTTGTAGCCGAAACGTCGTGAGAATTGTATTTTATTATGTTTAATTTTTATTATTTTATTATTTCCCTTCTACGTGACTTCACCGAATGAACCAAGAAGATGTGGTGTTTTGTGTTTTGTGTTTTGTGTTGTTGTTGTTGTAACGTTCTGACCCCGTGGCCCTACCGGGCACCTGCGAAAAAAAGCGCTTCATAGCTCATCGGATTCCTCCTCCAGGTCTAAATAGATATTCTGATTCTGATGCATCACCGCTGCATCACGAACTGCGCAATCATGGGGGGCAGGGAGGCAGCTTTCGCGTCCATCAAGCGCCTCTTGGTCGTCGCGAGCGGCGCGTTTAATTTAGTTTAGCGAAACACTCGCGGGGCGCCCCGGCCTTTTTTTTTCCCCCCCGTTAATCCACCGCGCGAATCCATCCCAGCAGCGGATTTTACCCGTTGCGAGACCTCGTAAATCCGCCGTCCATCCTCACCACCACCTCCTCCTCCTCCCTCGCTCGCTCCGTGCCTTCTACACCGCCTCCTGATCCTTCCCGACTGCTGTGAGGGCGGTAAAGTCCTCGCTAACGCGTGCGGCGGAGTTCACGCGACAGCGCGTTTTCGCTACAACGCGGTTCTTTCCATTGGCGAACACTTTTTGCACAACGCGGAATGTGCCCCACCCCCCCCCGTTATAACGCGATACGTGCATCGTTATAACGCGGTTTAGTGAGCACGTCGACGACGAACTACTTTCTCGGGCTGAGAGGCTGAGCGGAGTGATACGGTACATGGAATGATACGGTGGTGATGGTTATTTTTTGTTCGTTTTTACTTTACGCGCCACACCAGGGACTCATTTTTGAGGCTTCAGTTAACCCAGGTTCGAGGGGCGGCAGGACCATTTCGGATAATCGTCACTGATGCTGGAGAGCGGTGCCCTAACCACCACTCTGCCGCTCCCCACATGGGGACATCACACTGACACGCACACAAACAACAACAACAACCGCCACTCGCAACTAAGTGACGGCGACGTCACCACGGCGCTTGTGCCAGGCTAGGTGGAGAAGGCTCGCTACTGGCAAGAGGTCACGGGACAGATCCGCATGCCTTGGGTTGACTGAATGAGATGACTGACAGATGCACCGCCGGTGCTACCAACTGCACCACCTCGCTGCGTTTTATCCGCCCGGCGCTCCGCTCGTCGTTGTGAGCGTCGCTCTTCCGCTGTTGTTGGGAGGGTGGACTGCCTCCAACTGCCCAGGAGCGTCCTTCACAAGCTTCCTCCACAGAGGCCCGATCATCTTGACACCGCTGGTACCGCTCATCGGCAAGTCCATTCAGCTCCACATCATCCCGTACCGCATCAGCACCATCTCATCTCCAGCCCGTACCGCGCTCGTTTAGCCCCCCTCTCTATCCGGCGAAACAGAAGCTGCTTTGGCACGCGGTGTCTGGGCATGCGGGCTTCGTGACCCAGCCAACGCTCCATCCCTCCCTCCCTCTTCCAGCACCCGCGCTGTATTCATCCCCGACTTAAATCGAGGCTTAAAAGTACACGGGACACGCCGCCTGAATAACGCCGAGCAAACAACAGCAGCAAAAGCAGCAGCATAAAATTTTATACGGAAATCAAAACATTAAATATTAAACAATTAGAAAGGCGGCAACAGCAGCGGCGGCGGCGGCGTTATCTGCAGGCCAGCAACCGCCAGAGTGCGCGGGGTGATTAACGAGAGGGAGCGGCGTGGCGCGCCCCTTCCATCCCAAGCCGGCGGAATAATTAACCCAAGTCCCATTCAACAACAACAACAACAATAAACGCAACGGCCGTAAAGGCAACGGCGATGAATACGGCGGCGTTAAACAACAACAACAACAAGCGCAAATCTGGCTGTCGCATGATGAGGCTGGTTGTAATTACTGGCGAAACATCGTGCTCGAATTGGGGACGTTGTGGGTTTTACTCTCTAACACACAACCGGTGGTGCTGTACTAGTAACGAATTGGCAATTTGTGTTCACGGGACAAACCTTACTAATTGGCTGTGTCGGGTGGTGGCGGGTTTAACGACGTATTTATATTTACGCAAACTAACCCAAAATAACCTCTTATGGATGACAATAAACACAACAATAACAACAGCAGCAATGAACATAACACCAGTAAGCGCAACAACGATCAACACCACAATAAAAGCATGAATTAACACAGCATCAACAAACAAGTAAACAATAAACACAACAACAATAGGCAGAACAACAACAACAACAAGCAAACAACAAACACGCACACGGTTACAATTGAATGAACGGGCGAATCCCCATTCGCTAGTTGTGTGGTGTTCCTGGGTTGAGTGTTGTTGATGTGTGTGTTGTTCATCGTGGTGAATATGACCACCAGAATCACCACCACCATCAGCAGCAGCAGCACAAAGATGCCCCGTGTAGCCTTCACAAACTGTTGGGGCAAAGTGCTGTTAGCGAGCACCTATGAAGGCCTGCATCGGCACACGAGGGGGTGGGTGGCCAGCACCACGCTCGGCCGCTTTTGTCTCCCCAGTGGGATTGATTACACACCGCACGAGGTACTCATTTGAGGCCGAGTCGACCTAGGAGGAGGCGCAGGACCGGTTCAGATAATCGTCACCAGTGTTGGCCGTGAGCGGGAATCGAACTCGGGTCGCCGGGTTTTGTCACGTGACGCGCTAACCGCTACACTACCAGCACCACCACCACCACCACAAACCACCACTACTGCCAGCACCACCAGCACAACCGTAACCGCAGCCACCACTTGTCACTGCTGTCACCGCGCCCGGACAATTGCGGGATTAATGTCAAGGGCAGACGCATCGCAGCCCCGGCTGAAACCATTGACTTTTTTGTGATTCATTTCATTCACGCTCGCTCAGGATTCCACAACAAACTCCACCGATCGATGCTTAATATTTAAAGCTCCCGCTATAGAAGCGATGATTTACCGTGTGGCTGCCCTGCCTGCATGAGGATAATAAACAGCACCCACGAGCCCGCTTCGGTGGAGGAGATTGTGGTGGAGGCGGAGGTGGTGGAGGAGGAGGTGGTGGAGGTGGTCGTGAAGGATATGGTGGAGGAGGTGGTGGAGGAGGTGGAGGAGGTGGTGGAGTTGGTGGAGGAGGTGGTGTAGGATGTGGTGGAGGAGGTGGTGGAGGTGGTGGAGGTGGTGGTGGAGGAGGTGGTGGAGGAGGTGGAGGAGGTGGTGGTGGAGTTGGTGGAGGAGGTGGTGCAGGATGTGGTGGAGGAGGTGGTGGAGGTGGTGGAGGTGGTGGTGGAGGTGGTGGAGGAGGTGGTGGAGGAGGTGGAGGAGGTGGTGGTGGAGTTGGTGGAGGAGGTGGTGCAGGATGTGGTGGAGGAGGTGGTGGAGGTGGTGGAGGTGGTGGTGGAGGAGGTGGAGGAGGAGGTGGTGGAGGTGGAGGAGGAGGTTCTGGAGGATGTGGTGGAGGTGGTGGTGGAGGTGGTGGTGGAGGATGTGGTAGAGGTGGTGGTGGAGGAGGTGGTGGTGGAGGAGGTGGTGGTGGAGGAGGTGGTGGAGGTGTCTTGGGTTAAATAAAAATGTGTCGTTAAACCCGCCACCACCCGGCGCGGCCAATTAGTAAGGTTTGTCACGTAAACAGAACGCGCCAATTCGTTACTCGTTCAGCACACACCGGTCGTGTGTTGGAGAGGAAAGCCACAACATTTACAATTCATACAAAAGAGTAATTCTTGTGGAGTGTTATCTGAAGGTGGTGGGCGGGGATAGCGAGTAGTGGGCGGGGCTACGCGAGCAGTAGGCGGGGCTATGCGAGCAGTAGGCGGGGCTACGCTAGTAGTAGGCGGGGCTAGCGAGTAGTAGGCGGGGCTAGCTAGTAGTAGGCGTGGTTTAGTCGAATAGTGGGCGGGGCTATTCGACTAGTGGGCGTGGTTATGCTGAAAAGTGGGCGTGGGGTCGTGAAAAAAAAGGGCGTCTCCCAAAAAGCAGGCGATTGGATGAAGGCTTGAAACGATTCACAGCTGACAATGGATTTAAACAAAAAATGCATCGATCCTGTCTCGTTTGTATTGTTTCTCCACCCAGGGGAAAAATGCAAATGCAGGGGTTTCTCCACTGAACATAATGATTCGGTGGCCACGGCCGTTGTAAGAGGTATAATATACTGGATGTGGTGTGCCGGGTCACGGGACAGATGCATAGACGTGCGTGCCACTGACATTCTTGCACAGATGGGTTCACGATCCCACTCCGCCTGTAACCGAGCTGTCACTTCGCAGCCCAACCAAGCGAGCACTTTAGATCACCACGTGATCCATCCACCCCTCGCCTGCAAAGTGCAGAGTCGTGGGTGCACCACCAAGACCACCACCACCAACACCACCACCACCACAAATACCACCAACATCACCACCAACACGACCAGCAGTACCATGAACACCACCGACATCGGCAGCAGTATCATTACCAAAGAAAAAGATACCCCATATAGCCTTTAACAGACTATTGGGGCAAGTGCTGTTCGCGAGCACGACTCTCTCCTCACCACGTCTCTCTCCTCACCACGTCTCCCCTCACCACGTCTCTCTCCTCACCACGTCTCCCCTCACCACGTCTCTCTCCTCACCACGTCTCTCTCCTCACCACGTCTCTCTCCTCACCACGTCTCCCCTCACCACGTCTCTCTCCTCACCACGTCTCCCCTCACCACGTCTCTCTCCTCACCACGTCTCTCTCCTCACCACGTCTCTCTCCTCACCACGTCTCCCCTCACCACGTCTCTCTCCTCACCACGTCTCTCTCCTCACCACGTCTCTCTCCTCACCACGTCTCCCCTCACCACGTCTCTCTCCTCACCACGTCTCCCCTCACCACGTCTCTCCCCTCACCACGTCTCCCCTCACCACGTCTCCCCTCACCACGTCTCTCTCCTCACCACGTCTCCCCTCACCACGTCTCTCTCCTCACCACGTCTCCCCTCACCACGTCTCTCCCCTCACCACGTCTCTCTCCTCACCACGTCTCTCTCCTCACCACGTCTCTCTCCTCACCACGTCTCTCTCCTCACCACGTCTCCCCTCACCACGTCTCTCTCCTCACCACGTCTCTCTCCTCACCACGTCTCTCTCCTCACCACGTCTCCCCTCACCACGTCTCTCTCCTCACCACGTCTCTCTCCTCACCACGTCTCTCTCCTCACCACGTCTCTCTCCTCACCACGTCTCTCTCCTCACCACGTCTCCCCTCACCACGTCTCTCTCCTCACCACGTCTCTCTCCTCACCACGTCTCTCTCCTCACCACGTCTCCCCTCACCACGTCTCTCTCCTCACCACGTCTCTCTCCTCACCACGTCTCCCCTCACCACGACTCTCTCCTCACCACGTCTCCCCTCACCACGTCTCTCCCCTCACCACGACTCTCTCCTCACCACGTCTCCCCTCACCACGTCTCTCCCCTCACCACGTCTCTCCCCTCACCACGACTCTCTCCTCACCACGTCTCTCCTCACCACGTCTCCCCTCACCACGTCTCCCCTCACCACGTCTCTCTCCTCACCACGTCTCCCCTCACCACGTCTCTCTCCTCACCACGTCTCCCCTCACCACGTCTCTCCTCACCACGTCTCTCTCCTCACCACGTCTCTCTCCTCACCACGTCTCTCTCCTCACCACGTCTCCCCTCACCACGTCTCTCTCCTCACCACGTCTCTCTCCTCACCACGTCTCCCCTCACCACGTCTCTCCCCACTACCCCGTCCCCGGCGCTTCCCCACGCACTGGCGGATTAAACATAAAATAAATTTCGCCGCTTCACCGAAATATTGTGATTAACAGCGTTACGCGGCATAGCGAGTGCATTTCAAAACACAAAATCTATATTAAGTTATTATTAATACGTCCACAGTGAAGCTAATTGTGTGCTTTTCTTGTTTGAACGCGTAGTAAGGCAGGGAGTTTGGCTGCTAATCGTATGGCTTTCGACTTTAAACGATATCATTAAACAATTGATTTGGCGATGCTGCTGCTGCTGTGTATTTGGCAGCGATTCGCAAACGGCACAAATAAAACTCGGATAAAACTCAACACATCGGGGAGTAATCTAATGAGTAACAGCGTGGCCTTAAAAGGGGATTACATTATTTAACAAGTGATGTTTCTGCCAAGTGACAGACGAGGCAGAATTTGTAAGCAGGCAAGACTTCTAATTTCACTTAAAGCCTTCTGTGTATTCCCTACTTCCGGAGAAACAAGCAAATCAGCTACACGACCCTGCTGAACATCTGAACGGCACGCGTGTTCCGGACAGCTTCGTATGCCTGCGAGACTTGGACACTGAAAAAGAGTGACGGAGATGAGATAATTGCCACTCGAAATGTTCTGCTGCAGAAGGATACCGCCACCGAAGAGTGACCGACGTTGAAGTCTAACAGCAAAAAGTCTGCACGATAGAAGAAGACAACCTGATGATGATGATGATGACGACGACGATGATGATGATGCAGGCAGTGATGAGACGGAAACTGACGGCAGCATTTGGACAGACGCGTGTAGGATGGACAACAACGAGATCAATAAAAGGGTGTCGTTCGAAAAAATGGAAGGAACCGGGAAAGAGAGAAATACCGAGCAGAGCACGGCTTGACGACGATGGCGTCGCGAGAGAGTCGTGCCAGGAAGATAACGGAGCGGATACAAATGACGAAATGTGCAGTGGACACTAATGGGGCTTTAACACGTAGCGGGCCGTCGCGACCAATATCATCCATAATAGAGATTTTTGTTGGGTTAGATCGCGTAAATATATAAATGTGTCGTTAAAACCCGCCACCACCCGACACAGCCAACTAGTAAGGGTTGTCACGTGAACAGAACGTGGCCATTCGTCACCAGTACAGCACAGCGGTGTGATGAAGCTAGTTGTAATTACTGCCGAAACGTCGTACTCGGATTGTCAATGTTGTGGCTTGGCTCTCCAACACACCCACCGGTGTGCTGTACTAGTGACGAATTGGCCACGTTCTGTTTACGTGACAACCCTTACTAGTTGGTTGTGTCGGGTGGTGGCGGGTTTTAACGACACATTTAAATATTTACCCGATCTATCCCAAAAACACCTCTATTATGGACCTACGGGGCTATTCTGCCGCATGGACCGCGATAATGGTCATGAAGATTCACTGCTTCCGATGCACGGTGGCGCGTTGGGATCTACAGGTGAAATGCGCCTTGCAAATGTAAATAGTAATTATCATAATTGTTGATGGCCAACAATAATTATAATCCTGGTCCACGGATTGTCTGTCACTGCTTGCATCACTGCCGTTGCCAGCCAGCCGTTCACATTTGCTGAAATGTATTTTGATGGCGACCGGTGAGTCCCTCCCCGATGAGATCTCCCGTAATATATTATGGGCGCACAGGGTGGCCAGGAGATGTTAACTACCTCGCCTGGTATGCAAGAGTTCGTGGGTTCGATGCCGACCCTGACGCCTGCTGCTGTATATTTGGAGTTTGCGTGTCTCTCTCTCTCTCCTCGTGGTCGCGTGGATTTTTCTCCGGGTCCTCCGGCTGCTCCCTCCACGTTTAGAATCAACGTCGCGCACTGAGAGTATTTCGCTGCTATCCATGTCCACGTGCTGAAAAGCCACTTCGTTGAGCTATCATTTGTGGCCTTGTGAAAAAAGCGCCATACGACGTGGGCAATCTGAGAAACCTTCCTCCGTTGCTTGCAACAAAACTGCTGGGTGATCGGATCGGATCGGATCGAACCGAACCTGCGGCGACTTCTCAACCGTGCGCTAGTGCGCTGGCCGAGACCGCGTGCACCACGGAGAGGCGTTGCGTGTCCCCCACGCGACAATTTATTATTTCCCTTTAAAACCCAAAGCAGAGAGACGTCTCCTATCCCAGAGTATTGAGCCGAGCTTAACTAAGACAAACTTTGTTCTTCTTGCAACCCCCCGCCCCTTAGCTCGGCACCCCCCCCTCAACCCCGCCCCTTAACCCCCCAGCCCCTCCCTTCCCACCCCTCCCCCTTAACCCCCCAGCTCTACCCCCCCCCCCCCCCCACGGGACTTCTGCTTTTTATCAAGAATTCTGTTTGATTCCATTTACGAATTGTCCAGGAGGAGGATGAGGAGGAGGCGCCGCCTGTTGAAGATTCAATTTAATGGGCCGGATGAATGCCTTTATGTGATGACAAATGCACACTCGCCTGGTATTAACGGGCAATCATGACTTTAGAATAAACTGTGGCAGCAAATATTGAATTCCTAACCAGATTAGCGAGCATTAAGCGCACTAATAACCCGCCAATTGAAATATCCGATGTTGTGTGTGGTGTGTGAGTGTGGTGTGTTGTGTGTGGTGTGTGAGTGTGGTGTGTTGTGTGTGTGTTGTGTTTGTTGCGTGTGTGTGTGGTGTGTGTGTGTTGAGTGTGTGCGTTGTCTGTGTGGTGTGTGTGTGGTGTGTGTGTTGTGTGTGTGGTGTGTGTGTGTTGTGTGTGTGATGTGTTGTGTGTATGTGGTGTGTTGCGTGTGTGTTGTGTGTTGCGTGTGTGTTGTGTGTGTTTGGTGTGTGTGGTGTGTTAGTGTGGTGTGTTGTGCGTGTGTTGTGTGTGTGTTGCGTGTGTGTGTTGCGTGTGTGTTGCATGTGTGGTGTGTTGTTTGTGTGTGGTGTGTGGTGTGTGAGTGTGGTGTGTGAGTATGGTGTGTGTGTGTGGTGTGTGTGTGTGTTGTGTGTGTGTTGTGTGTGTGTGTGTGTTACAGCAGCTGTGCCGCAAACTCACAAAGATCAGAACCTTGAAACCCGGCGTCTCCCTGCCCATTGGGACTCGATGCGTTGCCTGTGGAACGTCTGAGTCCCGTCTCACTTCGCCGTTGCCAGCGAAGTTAACCGCCGACAAGTTCGTAGCCACGCACGCGACCACGCGGTCACCTTGTTCCGTGACATCCACAGAAGACAAAGATCCCCCGTATAGCCTTCCACAGACTGTTGGTGCAGGGCAAGTGCTGTTAGCGAGTAGCATCTATGAAGGCCGCCACGACACACGAGGGGTTGGGTGGCCAGTACCACGCCCGACCGCTTTTGTCTCCCCAGTGGGGTTGATTACGCACCGCACCAAGTACTCGTTTGAGGCTGAGTCGACCTAGGCGAGGCCCGGGACCGATTCAGGAAATCGTCACCAGTGTTGGCCGTGAGCTGGAATCGAACTCGGGTCGCCGGGTTTGTTGCTACCGCTCCACGAGACATCCACACACGCGCAATAAATGAATGAACAAAAAATATCTAAGACTCGTGATGCTGCTTGTAACGAACACTACCCGCGTAAACTCACGCTGCCCATAGATTAACACATCCTGCAGACTACCACTGCACGCAGATGAGGGCACAGAGAACCACAGAGACCCATAGAGACACGTAGGAGCGCGACTGCGGCCATGCCGACCCACGCAATGGACCGCGCAGTCATCCCACTGCGTTCTGCGCTCCTTCAACGGAGGAGGAGGAGGAAGAGTGACACGACACGAACTCTGTCCCTCTCTCTGCTGAAGCCCTCTCGTCGTAGCCAGTAGCAGCAACAGCATGACCGCGACATTGACGTCGATAGCTCCTGTGCAGCATTGCCGCCGCTGATGCTGCCGCTGCTGCTGCTGCTGCCACTGCCACTGCTGCTACTGCTGCTACTGCTGCTACTGCTGCCATCATTCGCGATGAATCGAACAGTCCCGCAACAATTCCCACGCGGTGGTAGGGGCGGGGGAGAGGAGGAGGGGGGGGGGGTCATCCAGCAGCGGATTGACAAAGGGGGCCGAAATAAGAATAGATTACCAATTATAAGTTCTTACGAAAGCCATGCCCTATCGCTCTGCAGCAGCAGTAGCCGCCGTTGCTGCTGTTTGCGTCAAACGGACAACTTAAATAGGACCCGTGTTAACATTTACAAAAAAAAAACTTATTTCCGTTTAACCTTAGTTTAGTTTTATCTTATCTCTCTCTCTCTTCCATTTGTGTAACATTTGTTTTAAATGTCTCGGCCAGGCAGCCGATTAAGACAATCGCCAAAGTTCACCGCCCAATAATTAAAAATCGCACGCACACAAAGACAAAGATTCCCTCCGCTATTGCGTTCAACACTATTCGGGACAAGTGCTGTAGCACTGACGAATGTCTATGAGCGAGTGGGTGGTGCGGCCAACACCCCAACCCACGCCACTCCTGCACGGCCGCCTTTGTCTCCCCACCGCTGATGTTTAATAGACGCCAGCACCAGACACTCGCTAACGAGGCTGAGTCGACCTTCCTTAGGGAATGCCCAGGAGCCATTTCGAATATTCGCCACCCTCATTGGAGTCGCGGGCGGGAATTTTAAACTCGGCTCGTCGGGTTTCGAAGCGCAGCGCGTTAACCACTGCGCCACCGCTCCCCACACACAGACAAAGATCCCCCATGTAGCCTGTAATAGACTGTAGGGGCAAGTGCTGTTAGCGAGCACCTATGAAGGCCGCAACGGTACACGAGGGGGTGGGTGGCCAGCACCACGCCCGACCGCCTTTGTCTCCCCAGTGGCGATGTTTACACACCGCACCAGGTACTCATTTGAGGCTGAGTCGACCTAGTGGAGGCCCAGGACCGGTTCAGATAATCGTCACTGGGTGTTGGCCGTGAGCGGGAATCGAACCCGGGTCGCCGGGTTCGTAGCGCAGCGTAGCACTAACCGCTACACTACCGCTCCCCCCCAACACACACAGACACACACACAGACACGCACATACACACACACAGACACACACGCCCCACTCTGGGTTATTCACGAGACGCGATCATGGCACGCTTCTGTGTCGAATCATCTCTCTCAACTTCTCGCCCTTGCTTATCAAGACGTGGGGCAGCAGTGTCGTAAGCGACGTCCCAATCGCGCCTATGTTTCATAAGTCGAATTCGATGGCACGAGAGAGAAAAAACTAAGACTAAACTTTTTTTTTCGATTTAAAGCTTTCGTGACTGCACGGATTCATCTTCTTGGTTCTTTCGGTAAAGTCACGTAGAAGGGAAATAATAAAATAATAAAAATAAAACATAATAAAATAGTGAGAATTGTTTTTTATAATGTTTTATTTTTATTATTGTATTATTTCCCTTCTACGTGACTTTACCGAAAGAACCAAGAAGATAAGATTGAACTTGTTTGTAAGAGCAGATCGTGCAACGCACAATGCCCGGTTCGCGTGCGCGAGGAAGACCCCGGGATGACATGGACGAGGCTGACGCTGGGAAACACAACGAGGTGAGCAGAAAAACCGAAGTGCAGCAGCGGCGAGGGCTTGCCCATGCTGCGGCCGATCCTCGGGGGTTGGAGGATGTCTGGAGACTACCGAAAGAACCAGAGTATTATTTCGTCTTAAGTCACGTAGATGGAAAATAAGTAAATCAATATTTAAAAAATCTAATAACTAAGTGATTTAACTTATTGGTTCTTTCGGTAAAGTCACGTAGAATGGAAATAATAAAATAATAAAAATTAAACATAAGAAAATAATTCTCACGACGTCACGGCCACAACGCAAGCAAGACGATGAATCCCTGCAGTCACGAAAGCTTTAAATCGAAATTTAAGTGATTTAATTTAGTTATTTTCATTTTATTATTTCAATTTTATAATTATTATTTTTTTTCACCTCCGTGACTTTACCGAAAGAACCAAAGAGTATGGATCCTTGCAGTCACGAAAACTTCAAATGAAGACTAAATAATGACAATGTTTCACTGTAATCATATGTCCTTCTTTCGTGTGCAGCATGTCGACGCAGAGCGGCGAGGGCGATTCCCCACTGCGGTGGTGGTCAAGCCAGGAGATGCGGGAGTGAGCATCGCCATGACGTCTCCTTCGCATTCTGTGGAACGGAGCCATCACCGTGGTCACACGCCGCTGTCCGCTGATCGTGTCATTTTTGTTTCCCATTCGTGCATCGTCAGGTGCAACCGCACCCGCTGCCACGGTTCGTGCAGCGGGTGCGACTGAGGGGGTGCGTGGCAAGCAGGAGATCAAACCCCACGGGGATCTTCTGCGTTGGGTCCATTTTACTCGCAAGCTGCCCGTGACCTATGACCCCCCCCCCCCCCCTACTGAAGGTGTCCAGTGATTGTCCCCACCCCCCTACCCCATTATTCTATAATAGTAAAAATAAAGATTGCCTCTGCAGTGTCATGCGCCGATCATCATCATCATCATCCTCCTCTCCTCCGCTCTGCGTCGCAACGATACCTTTCACAGCCTCGTGCAGCCACACAAGAAGGGCTCTTTTCACTGACACCACCACCACACCCCCCATAATATAATAATAGTAGTAGTAGTCGTATTATTAATGTATTCCACCAAGTAGCGCCTGGTCCGCCACGATAAGCCACGAATTTATGTCTGCCCCCCCACTTGCCCCCCCCCCCCGGCCCGTGCCCCGCCCCCCCCTCTTGCCCCCCCCCGCGCCGTCAGTCAGGGAGAGGGGTTAATTTTCCTCATTTTCTCTGTGTCACACTCACCCGCTCTCCCCTTTGTCCTGCTCGCTAGGATTAAACAAAAACGCAGGCAAGCGGATAAAGCAACAAAAAAAGAGGGATTTCGAGGAGGGCGGCGGGGGGGGGGGGTCGCGGGGGGTTCTCTCCGGCACAAATATAAATACAAATAATGACACATTTATTCTAAAATGAGTTGCTGGGGGGACGGTTTGCTTTGTACGTGCGCAGCGGTGTGTGTGTGTGTCTGACTGTGTGTGTATGTACGGTGTGTGTGTCTGTCTCTGTGTGTGTGTACGGTGTGTGTGTGTCTGTCTGTGTGTGTATGTATGTACGGTGTGTGTGTCTGTCTCTGTGTGTGTGTACGGTGTGTGTGTGTCTGTCTGTGTGTGTATGTATGTACGGTGTGTGTGTGTGTGTGTCTGTCTGTCTGTGTGTGTATGTACGGTGTGTGTGTGTCTGTCTGTGTGCGGTGGGGGGAGCGGTGGCGCAACGGTTAGCGCTACGCTGCGCTACGAACCCGTCGAGAACCGAGATCGATTTTCCTGCTCACGGCCACCACCAGTGACGAATTTCTGAATCGTCCCTGTGCCTCCCCTAGGTCGACTCAGCCTCAAACGAGTTCCTGGTGCCACCCCACCCCCTTCGCGCGCCGTACCGGCCTTCATAGGTGCTCGCTACTCGTTAACAGCACTTGCCCCAACAGTATGCTCAGGCTATACGGTAGAGGGTGGAGGTGGGCTTTGTCTTTGTGTGTTTAACTGAACTTCTTCCACGACCAGACTTGCCCCTCCTCCCCCTCCCGCAGCCCCCACTAAATCAGGGCTTATCTCGGAGCTCCAGCGTGGCAGGGGGCACAGCAGAGCACACGACGGATGGGAGAGAGAGAGGGGGGGGCAGAGAAGTCAAGAGAACGGAATTGTGGAGCGCTTCCCAGAACGCGCGCGAGACACACACAGCGGAGGAGTTATGAGCGGGGCTTTCTGCGGCTGGCATCGCGAGCGTCGTCATTTCTCTCTCACTCAATCCCTCGCCTTGTTTGTCTGCGTGTGTGTGTGTATCTGTGTGTGTCTGTGTGTTTGTCTGCGTGTGTGTGTGTCTGTGTGGGCAGCGCCAGTTTATCGGTTAGCGCTACGCTGCGCTATGAACCCGGCGACATGGGTTCGAATCCCGCTCACGGCCAACACCAGTGACGATTATCTGAACCGGTCCTGGGCCTACCCTAGG
>NW_027614931.1:0-12500 GCF_965212315.1 Lampetra planeri
ATCTGCTGTGCTCCGGGCTGAGTGTGCATGATACCTGGACAACTTGTGCTGTCCTCCGGCCTGTGAGTGCAGGGAGGCTGTTTGGTGCAGTCTGCTGAGCTCCTGCCTGAAGGTGAGCTGGAGCCTGACAGTGCAGTGCACGGTACCTGGATAACTTGTGCTCTGCTCCGGCCTGTGAGTGCAGGGAGGCTGTGTGTGTGTGCGTGCAGTCTTCTCTGCTCCAGACTGAAAGGAGAGCTCCTTCTGTGTCTGCTGGCGGGCTGAGAGTGCATGAAACCTGCATAACTTGTGCTCTTTCTCCTTCCTGGAGGTGAGCTCGGGCCTGAGAGTGCAGTCTGCTCCGCTCCAGACTGAAAGCAGAGCTCCTTCTGTGTCTGCTGGCGGGCTGAGAGTGCATGAAACCTGCATAACTTGTGCTCTTTCTCCTTCCTGGAGGTGAGCTCGGGCCTGAGAGTGCAGGGAGGATGTGTGTGTGCAGTCTGCTCCGCTCCACACTGAAAGGAGCCCCTTTTCCGTCTGCTGGCGGGCTGAGAGCACATGAAACCTGCATAACTTCTTCCATTTCTCCTTCCTGGAGGTGAGCTCGGGCCTGAGAGTGCAGTCTGCTGTGCTCCAGGCTGAGTGTGCATGATACCTGGACAACTTGTGCTGTCCTCCGGCCTGTGAGTGCAGGGAGGCTGTTTGGTGCAGTCTGCTGAGCTCCTGCCTGAAGGTGAGCTGGAGCCTGACAGTGCAGTGCACGGTACCTGGATAACTTGTGCTCTGCTCCGGCCTGTGAGTGCAGGGAGGCTGTGCGTGTGTGCAGGTCTGCTGTGCTCCGGGCTGAGGGTGCATGAAACCTGGCTAAGGTGTGCTGTGCTGCTGCCTGGAGGTGAGGTCCAGCCTGAGAGTGCAGTCTGCTGTGCTCCTGGCTGAAAGTGAGCTGGAGCCTGACAGTGCAGTGCACGGTACCTGCATAACTTGTGTGCTGTGCCCCGGGCTGAGTGTGCATGATACCTGGACAACTTCTGCTCTCCTCCGGCCTGGAGGTGAGGTCCAGCCTGGGAGTGCAGTCTGCTGGTCTCCTGACTGCAGCCGAGCTCCTTCTGTGTCTGCTGGCGGGCTGAGAGTGCATTATACCTTGATAACTTGTGCTCTGCTCCTGCCTGGAGGTGAGCTGCAGCCTGAGAGTGCAGTGCACGGTACCTGCATAACTTGTGTGCTGTGCCCCGGGCTGAGTGTGCATGATACCTGGACAACTTGTGCTGTCCTCCGGCCTGTGAGTGCAGGGAGGCTGTTTGGTGCAGTCTGCTGAGCTCCTGCCTGGAGGTGAGCTGGAGCCTGACAGTGCAGTGCACGGTACCTGGATAACTTGTGCTCTGCTCCGGCCTGTGAGTGCAGGGAGGCTGTGTGTGTGTGTGCGTGCAGTCTTCTCTGCTCCAGACTGAAAGGAGAGCTCCTTCTGTGTCTGCTGGCGGGCTGAGAGTGCATGAAACCTGCATAACTTGTGCTCTTTCTCCTTCCTGGAGGTGAGCTCGGGCCTGAGAGTGCAGTGAGGCTGTGTGAGCAGTCTGCTGTGCTCCTGAATGAAAGCAGAGTTCCTTCTGTGTCTGCTGGCGGGCTGAGGGTGCATGAAACCTGTATAACTTCTGCTCTGCTCCTTCCTGGAGGTGAGCTGGAGCCTGACAGTGCAGTGCACGGTACCTGCATAACTTGTGCTCTTTCTCCTTCCTGGAGGTGAGCTCGGGCCTGAGAGTGCAGGGAGGATGTGTGTGTGCAGTCTGCTCCGCTCCACACTGAAAGGAGCCCCTTTTCCGTCTGCTGGCGGGCTGAGAGCACATGAAACCTGCATAACTTCTTCCATTTCTCCTTCCTGGAGGTGAGCTCGGGCCTGAGAGTGCAGTCTGCTGTGCTCCAGGCTGAGTGTGCATGATACCTGGACAACTTGTGCTGTCCTCCGGCCTGTGAGTGCAGGGAGGCTGTGTGTGTGTGCGTGCAGTCTTCTCTGCTCCAGACTGAAAGGAGAGCTCCTTCTGTGTCTGCTGGCGGGCTGAGAGTTCATGAAACCTGCATAACTTGTGCTCTTTCTCCTTCCTGGAGGTGAGCTGGAGCCTGAGAGTGCAGTGAGGCTGTGTGAGCAGTCTGCTGTGCTCCTGAATGAAAGCAGAGTTCCTTCTGTGTCTGCTGGCGGGCTGAGGGTGCATGAAACCTGTATAACTTCTGCTCTGCTCCTTCCTGGAGGTGAGCTGGAGCCTGACAGTGCAGTGCACGGTACCTGGATAACTTGTGCTCTGCTCCGGCCTGTGAGTGCAGGGAGGCTGTGTGTGTGTGCGTGCAGTCTTCTCTGCTCCAGACTGAAAGGAGAGCTCCTTCTGTGTCTGCTGGCGGGCTGAGAGTGCATGAAACCTGCATAACTTGTGCTCTTTCTCCTTCCTGGAGGTGAGCTCGGGCCTGAGAGTGCAGTCTGCTCCGCTCCAGACTGAAAGCAGAGCTCCTTCTGTGTCTGCTGGCGGGCTGAGAGTGCATGAAACCTGCATAACTTGTGCTCTTTCTCCTTCCTGGAGGTGAGCTCGGGCCTGAGAGTGCAGTGCACGGTACCTGCATAACTTGTGTGCTGTGCCCCGGGCTGAGTGTGCATGATACCTGGACAACTTGTGCTGTCCTCCGGCCTGTGAGTGCAGGGAGGCTGTTTGGTGCAGTCTGCTGAGCTCCTGCCTGAAGGTGAGCTGGAGCCTGACAGTGCAGTGCACGGTACCTGGATAACTTGTGCTCTGCTCCGGCCTGTGAGTGCAGGGAGGCTGTGTGTGTGTGCAGTCTTCTCTGCTCCAGACTGAAAGGAGAGCTCCTTCTGTGTCTGCTGGCGGGCTGAGAGTGCATGAAACCTGTATAACTTCTGCCCTGCTCCTTCCTGGAGGTGAGCTGCAGCCCTAGAGTGCAGGGAGGATGTGTGTGTGCGTGTGTGCAGTCTTCTCTGCTCCAGACTGAAAGCAGAGCGCCTTCTGTGTCTGCTGGCGGGCTGAGAGTGCATGAAACCTGCATAACTTGTGCTCTTTCTCCTTCCTGGAGGTGAGCTGGAGCCTGGGAGTGCACGTGAGGCTGTGCACCTGGATGAGAGCGCAGGGAGAGAGAGAGAGAGAGAGAGAGAAAGAGAGAGAGAGAGAGAGAGAGAGAGAGAGAGAGAGAGAGAGAGAGAGAGAGAGAGAGAGACACTGTGTGTGTGTGTGTGTGTGTGTGTGTGTGTGTGTGTGTGTGTGTGTGTGTGTGTGTGTGTGTGTGTGTGTGTGCACACGCGCACTTGTGTGTGAGTGAGTGCGTGTGTATGTATGTGTGTCTGTGTGTGTGAGAGGGAGAGATACACAGACAGAGACATTGTGTGTGTCTGTGTGCGTCTGTGTGTGCCTGTGTGTGTCTGTCTGTGTGTGTCAGGGTACTGCATTTGTGACAATGTGGTCAGTAAACAGTAGCCGGTGTACCAGGGGCGTGAAACTGCGGCCGGGGTACCAGGGGCACGAAGCTGCTGCCGGGGTACCACGGGCCGCAAAGCTCGAGCCGGTGTACCAGGGGCGCGAGGCGAAAAAAAATGGCAAAGTACAAACAGGGGGCCGAGAAACACACTTCTCTCAGCGCCTGTCAGCCCGATTTCAGAAACCTGGGTTTTAAGAGGCTGCGAGCTCCAGGCAGAGGACGGCGGCGCTCCTCTCAGCCCTGCCCGGGATCAGGCACTGTTCTGGGACTGACGTGGTGCGCTGCAGCCTGTGTGTGTCCCGGTTCTCCTGTGAGAAGAAAAAAAATTGCAAAGTACAAACAGGGGACAGAGATCTCTGTCCCCTGCTTTCGCCAAACACACTTCTCTCAGGCCGTTCCAGCCCGATTTCAGAAACCCGGGTTTTAAGAGGCTGCGAGCTCCAGGCAGAGGACGGCGGCGCTCCTCTCAGCCCTGCCCGGGATCAGGCACTGTTCTGGGACTGACGTGGTGCGCTGCAGCCTGTGTGTGTCCCGGTTCTCCTGTGAGAAGAAAAAAAATTGCAAAGTAGAAACAGGGGACAGAGATCTCTGTCCCCTGCTTTCGCCAAACACACTTCTCTCAGGCCGTTCCAGCCCGATTTCAGAAACCCGGGTTTTAAGAGGCTGCGAGCTCCAGGCAGAGGACGGCGGCGCTCCTCTCAGCCCTGCCCGGGATCAGGCACTGTTCTGGGACTGACGTGGTGCGCTGCAGCCTGTGTGTGTCCCGGTTCTCCAGTGAGAAGAAAAACATGGCAAAGTACAAACAGGGGACAGAGATCTCTGTCCCCTGCTTTCGCCAAACACACTTCTCTCAGCGCCTGTCAGCCCGATTTCAGAAACCTGGGTTTTAAGAGGCTGTGAGCTCCAGGCAGAGGACGGCGGCGCTCCTCTCAGCCCTGCCCGGGATCAGGCACTGTTCTGGGACTGACGTGGTGCGCTGCAGCCTGTGTGTGTCCCGGTTCTCCTGTGAGAAGAAAAAAAAAATTGCAAAGTACAAACAGGGGACAGAGATCTCTGTCCCCTGCTTTCGCCAAACACACTTCTCTCAGGCCGTTCCAGCCCGATTTCAGAAACCCGGGTTTTAAGAGGCTGCGAGCTCCAGGCAGAGGACGGCGGCGCTCCTCTCAGCCCTGCCCGGGATCAGGCACTGTTCTGGGACTGACGTGGTGCGCTGCAGCCTGTGTGTGTCCCGGTTCTCCAGTGAGAAGAAAAACATGGCAAAGTACAAACAGGGGACAGAGATCTCTGTCCCCTGCTTTCGCCAAACACACTTCTCTCAGGCCGTTCCAGCCCGATTTCAGAAACCCGGGTTTTAAGAGGCTGCGAGCTCCAGGCAGAGGACGGCGGCGCTCCTCTCAGCCCTGCCCGGGATCAGGCACTGTTCTGGGACTGACGTGGTGCGCTGCAGCCTGTGTGAGTCCCGGTTCTCCTGTGAGAAGAAAAAAAATTGCAAAGTACAAACAGGGGACAGAGATCTCTGTCCCCTGCTTTCGCCAAACACACTTCTCTCAGGCCGTTCCAGCCCGATTTCAGAAACCCGGGTTTTAAGAGGCTGCGAGCTCCAGGCAGAGGACGGCGGCGCTCCTCTCAGCCCTGCCCGGGATCAGGCACTGTTCTGGGACTGACGTGGTGCGCTGCAGCCTGTGTGTGTCCCGGTTCTCCAGTGAGAAGAAAAACATGGCAAAGTACAAACAGGGGACAGAGATCTCTGTCCCCTGCTTTCGCCAAACACACTTCTCTCAGCGCCTGTCAGCCCGATTTCAGAAACCTGGGTTTTAAGAGGCTGTGAGCTCCAGGCAGAGGACGGCGGCGCTCCTCTCAGCCCTGCCCGGGATCAGGCACTGTTCTGGGACTGACGTGGTGCGCTGCAGCCTGTGTGTGTTCCCGGTTCTCCTGTGAGAAGAAAAAAAAAATTGCAAAGTACAAACAGGGGACAGAGATCTCTGTCCCCTGCTTTCGCCAAACACACTTCTCTCAGGCCGTTCCAGCCCGATTTCAGAAACCCGGGTTTTAAGAGGCTGCGAGCTCCAGGCAGAGGACGGCGGCGCTCCTCTCAGCCCTGCCCGGGATCAGGCACTGTTCTGGGACTGACGTGGTGCGCTGCAGCCTGTGTGTGTCCCGGTTCTCCAGTGAGAAGAAAAAACATGGCAAAGTACAAACAGGGGACAGAGATCTCTGTCCCCTGCTTTCGCCAAACACACTTCTCTCAGCGCCTGTCAGCCCCGATTTCAGAAACCTGGGTTTTTAAGAGGCTGTGAGCTCCAGGCAGAGGACGGCGGCGCTCCTCTCAGCCCTGCCCGGGATCAGGCACTGTTCTGGGACTGACGTGGTGCGCTGCAGCCTGTGTGTGTCCCGGTTCTCCTGTGAGAAGAAAAAAAAAATTGCAAAGTACAAACAGGGGACAGAGATCTCTGTCCCCTGCTTTCGCCAAACACACTTCTCTCAGGCCGTTCCAGCCCGATTTCAGAAACCCGGGTTTTAAGAGGCTGCGAGCTCCAGGCAGAGGACGGCGGCGCTCCTCTCAGCCCTGCCCGGGATCAGGCACTGTTCTGGGACTGACGTGGTGCGCTGCAGCCTGTGTGTGTCCCGGTTCTCCAGTGAGAAGAAAAACATGGCAAAGTACAAACAGGGGACAGAGATCTCTGTCCCCTGCTTTCGCCAAACACACTTCTCTCAGGCCGTTCCAGCCCGATTTCAGAAACCCGGGTTTTAAGAGGCTGCGAGCTCCAGGCAGAGGACGGCGGCGCTCCTCTCAGCCCTGCCCGGGATCAGGCACTGTTCTGGGGACTGACGTGGTGCGCTGCAGCCTGTGTGAGTCCCGGTTCTCCTGTGAGAAGAAAAAAAATTGCAAAGTACAAACAGGGGACAGAGATCTCTGTCCCCTGCTTTCGCCAAACACACTTCTCTCAGGCCGTTCCAGCCCGATTTCAGAAACCCGGGTTTTAAGAGGCTGCGAGCTCCAGGCAGAGGACGGCGGCGCTCTCTCAGCCCTGCCCGGGATCAGGCACTGTTCTGGGACTGACGTGGTGCGCTGCAGCCTGTGTGTGTCCCGGTTCTCCAGTGAGAAGAAAAACATGGCAAAGTACAAACAGGGGACAGAGATCTCTGTCCCCTGCTTTCGCCAAACACACTTCTCTCAGCGCCTGTCAGCCCGATTTCAGAAACCTGGGTTTTAAGAGGCTGTGAGCTCCAGGCAGAGGACGGCGGCGCTCCTCTCAGCCCTGCCCGGGATCAGGCACTGTTCTGGGACTGACGTGGTGCGCTGCAGCCTGTGTGTGTCCCGGTTCTCCTGTGAGAAGAAAAAAAATTGCAAAGTACAAACAGGGGACAGAGATCTCTGTCCCCTGCTTTCGCCAAACACACTTCTCTCAGGCCGTTCCAGCCCGATTTCAGAAACCTGGGTTTTAAGAGGCTGCGAGCTCCAGGCAGAGGACGGCGGCGCTCCTCTCAGCCCTGCCCGGGATCAGGCACTGTTCTGGGACTGACGTGGTGCGCAGCAGCCTGTGTGTGTCCCGGTTCTCCTGTGAGAGGAAAAAAAAAGGCAAAGTACAAACAGGGGGTAGAGAACTGGTTTCCCTGCTTTCGCCATATCGACTTCGTTCAGGCCGTTCCAGCCCGATTTCAGAAACCCGGGTTTTAAGAGGCTGTGAGGCTCCAGGCAGGAGGACGGCGGCGCTCCTCTCAGCCCTGCCCGGGATCAGGCCACTGTTCTGGGACTGACGTGGTGCTGTGCAGCCTGTGGTGTGTCCCGGTTCTCCTGTGAGAGGAAAAAATGGCAAAGTACAAACAGGGGGCAGAGAACTGGTTTCCCTGCTTTCGCCATATCGACTTCGTTCAGGCCGTTCCAGCCCGATTTCAGAAACCCGGGTTTTAAGAGGCTGCGAGCTCCAGGCAGAGGACGGCGGCGCTCCTCTCAGCCCTGCCCGGGATCAGGCACTGTTCTGGGACTGACGTGGTGCGCTGCAGCCTGTGTGTGTCCCGGTTCTCCAGTGAGAAGAAAAACATGGCAAAGTACAAACAGGGGACAGAGATCTCTGTCCCCTGCTTTCGCCAAACACACTTCTCTCAGCGCCTGTCAGCCCGATTTCAGAAACCTGGGTTTTAAGAGGCTGTGAGCTCCAGGCAGAGGACGGCGGCGCTCCTCTCAGCCCTGCCCGGGATCAGGCACTGTTCTGGGACTGACGTGGTGCGCTGCAGCCTGTGTGTGTCCCGGTTCTCCTGTGAGAAGAAAAAAAAAATTGCAAAGTACAAACAGGGGACAGAGATCTCTGTCCCCTGCTTTCGCCAAACACACTTCTCTCAGGCCGTTCCAGCCCGATTTCAGAAACCCGGGTTTTAAGAGGCTGCGAGCTCCAGGCAGAGGACGGCGGCGCTCCTCTCAGCCCTGCCCGGGATCAGGCACTGTTCTGGGACTGACGTGGTGCGCTGCAGCCTGTGTGTGTCCCGGTTCTCCAGTGAGAAGAAAAACATGGCAAAGTACAAACAGGGGACAGAGATCTCTGTCCCCTGCTTTCGCCAAACACACTTCTCTCAGGCCGTTCCAGCCCGATTTCAGAAACCCGGGTTTTAAGAGGCTGCGAGCTCCAGGCAGAGGACGGCGGCGCTCCTCTCAGCCCTGCCCGGGATCAGGCACTGTTCTGGGACTGACGTGGTGCGCTGCAGCCTGTGTGAGTCCCGGTTCTCCTGTGAGAAGAAAAAAAATTGCAAAGTACAAACAGGGGACAGAGATCTCTGTCCCCTGCTTTCGCCAAACACACTTCTCTCAGGCCGTTCCAGCCCGATTTCAGAAACCCGGGTTTTAAGAGGCTGCGAGCTCCAGGCAGAGGACGGCGGCGCTCCTCTCAGCCCTGCCCGGGATCAGGCACTGTTCTGGGACTGACGTGGTGCGCTGCAGCCTGTGTGTGTCCCGGTTCTCCAGTGAGAAGAAAAACATGGCAAAGTACAAACAGGGGACAGAGATCTCTGTCCCCTGCTTTCGCCAAACACACTTCTCTCAGCGCCTGTCAGCCCGATTTCAGAAACCTGGGTTTTAAGAGGCTGTGAGCTCCAGGCAGAGGACGGCGGCGCTCCTCTCAGCCCTGCCCGGGATCAGGCACTGTTCTGGGACTGACGTGGTGCGCTGCAGCCTGTGTGTGTCCCGGTTCTCCTGTGAGAAGAAAAAAAAAATTGCAAAGTACAAACAGGGGACAGAGATCTCTGTCCCCTGCTTTCGCCAAACACACTTCTCTCAGGCCGTTCCAGCCCGATTTCAGAAACCCGGGTTTTAAGAGGCTGCGAGCTCCAGGCAGAGGACGGCGGCGCTCCTCTCAGCCCTGCCCGGGATCAGGCACTGTTCTGGGACTGACGTGGTGCGCTGCAGCCTGTGTGTGTCCCGGTTCTCCAGTGAGAAGAAAAACATGGCAAAGTACAAACAGGGGACAGAGATCTCTGTCCCCTGCTTTCGCCAAACACACTTCTCTCAGCGCCTGTCAGCCCGATTTCAGAAACCTGGGTTTTAAGAGGCTGTGAGCTCCAGGCAGAGGACGGCGGCGCTCCTCTCAGCCCTGCCCGGGATCAGGCACTGTTCTGGGACTGACGTGGTGCGCTGCAGCCTGTGTGTGTCCCGGTTCTCCTGTGAGAAGAAAAAAAAAATTGCAAAGTACAAACAGGGGACAGAGATCTCTGTCCCCTGCTTTCGCCAAACACACTTCTCTCAGGCCGTTCCAGCCCGATTTCAGAAACCCGGGTTTTAAGAGGCTGCGAGCTCCAGGCAGAGGACGGCGGCGCTCCTCTCAGCCCTGCCCGGGATCAGGCACTGTTCTGGGACTGACGTGGTGCGCTGCAGCCTGTGTGTGTCCCGGTTCTCCAGTGAGAAGAAAAACATGGCAAAGTACAAACAGGGGACAGAGATCTCTGTCCCCTGCTTTCGCCAAACACACTTCTCTCAGGCCGTTCCAGCCCGATTTCAGAAACCCGGGTTTTAAGAGGCTGCGAGCTCCAGGCAGAGGACGGCGGCGCTCCTCTCAGCCCTGCCCGGGATCAGGCACTGTTCTGGGACTGACGTGGTGCGCTGCAGCCTGTGTGAGTCCCGGTTCTCCTGTGAGAAGAAAAAAAATTGCAAAGTACAAACAGGGGACAGAGATCTCTGTCCCCTGCTTTCGCCAAACACACTTCTCTCAGGCCGTTCCAGCCCGATTTCAGAAACCCGGGTTTTAAGAGGCTGCGAGCTCCAGGCAGAGGACGGCGGCGCTCCTCTCAGCCCTGCCCGGGATCAGGCACTGTTCTGGGACTGACGTGGTGCGCTGCAGCCTGTGTGTGTCCCGGTTCTCCAGTGAGAAGAAAAACATGGCAAAGTACAAACAGGGGACAGAGATCTCTGTCCCCTGCTTTCGCCAAACACACTTCTCTCAGCGCCTGTCAGCCCGATTTCAGAAACCTGGGTTTTAAGAGGCTGTGAGCTCCAGGCAGAGGACGGCGGCGCTCCTCTCAGCCCTGCCCGGGATCAGGCACTGTTCTGGGACTGACGTGGTGCGCTGCAGCCTGTGTGTGTCCCGGTTCTCCTGTGAGAAGAAAAAAAATTGCAAAGTACAAACAGGGGACAGAGATCTCTGTCCCCTGCTTTCGCCAAACACACTTCTCTCAGGCCGTTCCAGCCCGATTTCAGAAACCTGGGTTTTAAGAGGCTGCGAGCTCCAGGCAGAGGACGGCGGCGCTCCTCTCAGCCCTGCCCGGGATCAGGCACTGTTCTGGGACTGACGTGGTGCGCAGCAGCCTGTGTGTGTCCCGGTTCTCCTGTGAGAGGAAAAAAAAAGGCAAAGTACAAACAGGGGGTAGAGAACTGGTTTCCCTGCTTTCGCCATATCGACTTCGTTCAGGCCGTTCCAGCCCGATTTCAGAAACCCGGGTTTTAAGAGGCTGTGAGCTCCAGGCAGAGGACGGCGGCGCTCCTCTCAGCCCTGCCCGGGATCAGGCACTGTTCTGGGACTGACGTGGTGCTGTGCAGCCTGTGTGTGTCCCGGTTCTCCTGTGAGAGGAAAAAATGGCAAAGTACAAACAGGGGGCAGAGAACTGGTTTCCCTGCTTTCGCCATATCGACTTCGTTCAGGCCGTTCCAGCCCGATTTCAGAAACCCGGGTTTTAAGAGGCTGCGAGCTCCAGGCAGAGGACGGCGGCGCTCCTCTCAGCCCTGCCCGGGATCAGGCACTGTTCTGGGACTGACGTGGTGCGCTGCAGCCTGTGTGTGTCCCGGTTCTCCAGTGAGAAGAAAAACATGGCAAAGTACAAACAGGGGACAGAGATCTCTGTCCCCTGCTTTCGCCAAACACACTTCTCTCAGCGCCTGTCAGCCCGATTTCAGAAACCTGGGTTTTAAGAGGCTGTGAGCTCCAGGCAGAGGACGGCGGCGCTCCTCTCAGCCCTGCCCGGGATCAGGCACTGTTCTGGGACTGACGTGGTGCGCTGCAGCCTGTGTGAGTCCCGGTTCTCCTGTGAGAAGAAAAAAAATTGCAAAGTACAAACAGGGGACAGAGATCTCTGTCCCCTGCTTTCGCCAAACACACTTCTCTCAGGCCGTTCCAGCCCGATTTCAGAAACCTGGGTTTTAAGAGGCTGCGAGCTCCAGGCAGAGGACGGCGGCGCTCCTCTCAGCCCTGCCCGGGATCAGGCACTGTTCTGGGACTGACGTGGTGCGCAGCAGCCTGTGTGTGTCCCGGTTCTCCTGTGAGAGGAAAAAAAAAGGCAAAGTACAAACAGGGGGTAGAGAACTGGTTTCCCTGCTTTCGCCATATCGACTTCGTTCAGGCCGTTCCAGCCCGATTTCAGAAACCCGGGTTTTAAGAGGCTGTGAGCTCCAGGCAGAGGACGGCGGCGCTCCTCTCAGCCCTGCCCGGGATCAGGCACTGTTCTGGGACTGACGTGGTGCTGTGCAGCCTGTGTGTGTCCCGGTTCTCCTGTGAGAGGAAAAAAAAGGCAAAGTACAAACAGGGGGCAGAGAACTGGTTTCCCTGCTTTCGCCATATCGACTTCGTTCAGGCCGTTCCAGCCCGATTTCAGAAACCCGGGTTTTAAGAGGCTGTGAGCTCCAGGCAGAGGACGGCGGCGCTCCTCTCAGCCCTGCCCGGGATCAGGCACTGTTCTGGGATTGACGTGGTGCTGTGCAGCCTGTGTGTGTCCCGGTTCTCCTGTGAGAGGAAAAAAAGGCAAAGTACAAACAGGGGGCAGAGAACTGGTTTCCCTGCTTTCGCCATATCGACTTCGTTCAGGCCGTTCCAGCCCGATTTCAGAAACCCGGGTTTTAAGAGGCTGTGAGCTCCAGGCAGAGGACGGCGGCGCTCCTCTCAGCCCTGCCCGGGATCAGGCACTGTTCTGGGACTGACGTGGTGCGCTGCAGCCTGTGTGTGTCCCGGTTCTCCTGTGAGAGGAAAAAATGGCAAAGTACAAACAGGGGACAGAGATCTCTGTCCCCTGCTTTCGCCAAACACACTTCTCTCAGGCCGTTCCAGCCCGATTTCAGAAACCCGGGTTTTAAGAGGCTGTGAGCTCCAGGCAGAGGACGGCGGCGCTCCTCTCAGCCCTGCCCGGGATCAGGCACTGTTCTGGGACTGACGTGGTGCTGTGCAGCCTGTGTGTGTCCCGGTTCTCCTGTGAGAGGAAAAAATGGCAAAGTACAAACAGGGGGCAGAGAACTGGTTTCCCTGCTTTCGCCATATCGACTTCGTTCAGGCCGTTCCAGCCCGATTTCAGAAACCCGGGTTTTAAGAGGCTGTGAGCTCCAGGCAGAGGACGGCGGCGCTCCTCTCAGCCCTGCCCGGGATCAGGCACTGTTCTGGGACTGACGTGGTGCGCTGCAGCCTGTGTGTGTCCCGGTTCTCCTGTGAGAGGAAAAAATGGCAAAGTACAAACAGGGGGCAGAGAACTGGTTTCCCTGCTTTCGCCATATCGACTTCGTTCAGGCCGTTCCAGCCCGATTTCAGAAACCCGGTTTTCAAAAATTTTCTGAGCTCCAGACAGAGGACGGCGGCGCTCCTCTGAGCCCAGTC